>NC_142930.1:99944258-99964258 GCF_046866305.1 Octopus bimaculoides | reverse complement strand
GTAATCACCCCTCTGGTACACGAACCTTTACTGTTTCCTCTTTCTGTTTTGTCACATACACACATCCATATGTCTATATGTTTGTACACACATACACACAGATAGATATATATATATATATATATATATATATATATATATATATATATATAATAATAATAATAATAATAATAATAATAATAATAATAATAATAATAATAATAAAGGAGTTACGACGCAAAACGTATAAATTCAAAAGAACATATTTATCTTCTTCAATATATATTTCAGTATAAAGAATTCATTAAGATGCTTAAATCAAAATTTCTTTACACATCATTCAGGAATAAATATAACATCAGAAAAAATACACTCCGTTTAAAAACACAAACCGTTCATGGCGAAAAAATTTCACAATTACAAAAAACGAACAAAATTTTCAAAGTTTTATATATATATATATACACACACACATATATAGTAGCAATAGTTGTAGCTGTGATACGTAGAAGACAAAGTGGTCAAGAGATATTGTCTGTATGCATCTCTTCGGGGTAAATAACTCTAAATTAAATTAAATGTAAATAATATTATGCCTTGTGAAAGCGGCGAGCTGGCAGAATCGTGAGCACGCTGGTTAAATGCTTAGCAGCATTTCGTCCATCTATATGTTCCGAGTTCAAGTTCTTCAAAGGTCCATCTCACCTTTCATCGTTTCGGAGTCGAGAATATAAGCGCCGGTTGTGCACTGAAGTTGATGCAATCGACTTAGCCACTCCGCTGAAATTGCAGGCATCGTGCCAAAATTTGAAAACAATATTACGTCTTGCGACAGAACAATTAGCTAAGTGTGAAAGGACACAGTTTTATAGTTGACAAGAGAAAAATGGTTTTAATCCTCTCTGTGATTCCTGTAAAACATTCTGCAGGCACAGGCATGACTGCGTGGTAAAACGTTTATTTCCCATGCACATAGTTCCGAGTTCAGTCTCATTGCGTGGACCCTTAGGCAAGTGTCTTCTGTTATAGCTCCGGGCCGACCAAAGCCTTGTGAGTAGCTCTAGCAGTCGGAAACTGAAAGAAGCCCGTCGTATGTGTGTGTGTGTGAGAGAGAGTTTGGAGGGATATTTCATCCGGTTGGATACCGTGGTGACTCTTAGTTATACTCCACGTTACAGCTAACTGTATCGATCAGTATTTAACGCCTGTGACTATTATTAGTTGTTAGTCACTTTGTAAATTTCTCCGATGGGTAATTCCGTGTTCGCTTCAATGGACGGTAATATTGTCTGGACTATATATATATCAGCAGTAATTATAACGATATAGAACATGGAGACTTATTCTCAAAATTTTATTCCCTCTTATCTTGCCATTTTATACAGCATATTTTTATGAGCTTTGTGACTTACATGGGATTCCACTGTATAGATTACGGGTAGTTGTAGTTGCAACCTGACACGATTTTCAGTGCACCTTCTTCAGGGTCTATCTGTTTGGTTAGTTGTGTGTGTGTGTGTGTGTGTGTGTGTGTGTGTGTGTGTGTGTGTGTGTTTCATTGTGCTTTTCCCTCACCACAGGTTGACCGGTATTCGTGTATTTACGTCCCAATAACTTAATGGCTTGGCAAAGAGATAGAATCAGCGCCAGGCCTTAAAATATAAGAACCGGTGTCGATTCGTTCAACTAAAACCCTCCAAGGCGGTACCCCAGCATGGCCGCAGTCCAATGACTGAATGAAATAAAAGATAAACGACATGATTATTCATATAAGTACCTACATGCATATATACATATATACATACATACACACATTCATATGTACATACATACATGCATGTGTGTATATACGTATGTATGTACTACACACACACAACCTCTCTCACTCTCTCATACACATATACACATAACGTATGTGATTTAATAACTTTCTGGTGTTTTCATTAATTCCTTCCACTTCTTGATATTATCCCAAGTCCTAATGCAATGCATTGTACTCCGTTAATGAAGCTTTGTCTAATATACTTCTTTTATATCTCGCTATTTAAACACAACACGCTTCTAAGTACGGGATAGTATCTTTTGAGTTCTAATGGTTCACTGAACACGTCATATCCTTCATCTTTATGTAGCTAAGCTAATGTTTAGTCTCCTATACATTGAGCTGTTATATATGGAAGTTAGCAGTGGCGATTCTCAATAGTGATCGCTTTGGCATCAGTGTGCAAAACATAATTATCAAAGGCCTTGATGCAATAAAATACTATTATATTGTTTTGCATCTTGTGCAAAATTGTTCGTTTGTGGTTGGTCTTGGGGATTAAACCTGCTGAGTGTATTTTTCTTTTCTCTTTCTTTTATTTATTTATTTATTTATTTTTTATTTTATCGAGCAATAAATGAGAACTGATGTTTATTGACCATCGACTTGCTGTATTTCGGATTTTACAACACAGCTAGCACATACCAATTTTCTTCGTTTTCGTTTTATTCTCCCATTGTCTTTGTGTGTGAAAAATCTCTTCCTTTCAAGATTACGAGGCTATATTGCCTTTGTTAGCATTTATAACCGTAATTGGTTCTTTCGTTACATCCTTAAGTTCGCAAGTAACGTTTTTTTTATGTTGGTTTAAAGGAAGGAAGGAATGAAGGAAGGAAGGAAGGAAGGAAGGAAGAAAGGAAGGAAGGAGAGGGGGAGGGAGGGAGGGAAGGAAGGAAGGAAGGGAGAAATAGAGAAGGAGAGGAAGACAGAAAGAAAGAAACAAACAAATAAAAGACAAGAAGAAAGAAAGAAAGAAAGAAAGAAGAAAGAAAGAAAGAAAGGAAGAAAGAAAGGAATGAATGAAAGAATGAAAGGATGAAGAAATGAAGGGAAGAAATAAATCCAGAAAGAAGGAAAAGCAAAGAAAGAGATGAATGAAAAAAAGAAGGAATGCGATGAAGAAACAAACACTGAAAGAGAGAAAGAAAGAAAGAAAGAAAAATAATAAATAGAGAAAGAAGGAGAAAGAAAGAAGGAAAGAGAGAAACAAAAATGAAAAGGAAGGAATTAATTTTTTGCGTTGAACACATCACTTCACAGCTTCCGCTAGAACGATTCTTTTCACTTAGTTTCATGGATTATTATTGTTGTTGTTGTAGTCGTTTTGTTGTTGTTATTTATATCATCAACATTAGCAACATCATCGTCATCATCATCATCACCATCATCATCATCATCATCATCACTACTACTGCTGACTCTACTACTACTACTACTACTACTACTACTACTACTACTACTACTATTTCGTAAAGAATCGATTTGGTCCTTTGTGTTTTGGGGGTGACAGGAGTAGGTGTGTAAGATCAGAACTGTGGCAGAGAATTTAGGCTAAAATAAACAATAATAACAACAAATAGATAAAGCAAAACAAAACAAAAAAAATCAATAATAGTTTAATAAATGCGAACTAGGAAATATTTCTGATTGAAACTTCATCCAGCAGCTCGTGTAATTTTGCCAGACTCTTGCCTTTATGAATATGCGTGACATCATCACGTGACCTGTATATATTAAATGGTAGTTAGGAATATTCATTTGGAAGACTTCAAATTCCATTTCCAAAATAGACTCGGTTTTTAAAACGAAATTCCAGAAGTGTCCTTTGAAAATGGCACACAAATATATTTCTGTGTTTTATATACATGCATACATACAAACATATATATATATATATATATATATATATATATATATATATATATATATATATATATATATATATATATGTATATATGTATATATATATATATATATATATATATATATACATACACACACACACACACACACACACACACACAAACACACACACACACACATATATATATATATATATATATATATGTATATATATATATGTATATATATATATATATATATATACACATTACTAATTTACAGATGTTTAGCACTAATTTTATATATATATATATGAGTGTGTGTGTGTGCGTGCATATATGTATGTATATATATGTATGTATATATATATGCATGTATATACATGTGTATGTGTGTGTATGTGCCAATATATACATATGTACGTGTGTATACATATATATATTTATATATATATATTACACACACACACACACATATATATGTATACACCTACACACACATTCAGACACACACGTTCACACGCACATTTAAATACTATGTGTAAATCATAAATTAGACCTATACAGAACACACATGTATATAATTACATATGTATGTATGTATGTATGAATATGTATGTATGAATATGTATGATGCGTATATCCATGTATGAAAGTATGTACATTTTGTATGTATGCGAGACAGGTTTCACAAAAAATGAGGTAAATATGGGAGGAATGCCACTAGTGGTATGAGATACATCTAATGGTTTACAGTGTTTCGTTCTGTGAGATTTATTTCTGGATTCAAACATCAACTGCGTCTGCGCTATCTTTGTAAGGTTAATCAATGCTATACTTCAATAGGACTCAGCGAGATTAAATATGCTTTATGTATTATTTCTGAATTCATAAGTTGTATGGTGTTGTCTGTAATTATTTCATCGGAACACTCTTTGCCAAATCAGAAGACAGTTGATTATTATTATTATTATTATTATTATTATTATTATTATTATTATTATTATTATTGAGTGAGAGAGCGGTGCATGCCATCAAAGTGACACTGGGGTAAAATATACGAAGCCCAGTATAGCCATCATGACTACCCGTCTGATAAGGGTACACCAGGCACATGCATCACAACCACATGTGCACGACATGGTGATCTCATATCAAGATAAACAGCGCATGACCTCGCAGGTGGGGCCCAGTTAGGATTTTCTTCAGGTCGAGTAGCCCATCCCGCTCAAACGGTCCATGAATAAGGTTTGTTTAAGGATGTTGAGCAAAATACCAATGTTTCAAAAGGTGAATTATTCAAACCCCAAAGAATTCCTCTCAACACATGGCTATGATGTTCCCCCAATACTTCTGCTCATGATCAGAGATGCACATATCGTCAACCACTAATTGTTATTATTATTATTATTATTATTATTATTATTATTATTATTATTATTATTATTATTATTATTATTATTACCAACTGGTACTTATTTTATTGATCCTTTTGGACTCGATGAAATAAGTACCACTTGATCACTGTGAGTCTATGTAATCGACTTAGCCCCTCCTCCCGAAATTTCGGGCCTTGTGCCAAAATTTGAAACTATTATTATTATTATTATTATTACTGACAAGATCGCTTTATTGTATACGCTTGTACCACGTTATCGGAATTAACGACAGCTAATGTTCTTTGCGTGGAGGCACATGGCCTAGTGGTTAGAGCTGCTGACTCGCGGTCGAGGGATCGCGGGTTCGAATCTCAGACCGGGCGATGTGTGTGTTTATGAGCGAAACACTTAGGTTCTACTCAGCTCTGGCAGAAGGCAATGGCGAACGTCTGCTGATTCTTTCGCCACAACTTTCTCTCACTCTTTCCCCTGCATCTAGCAGCTCACCTGCAACGGACCGGCGTCTTGTCCAGGTGGGGAACCTATACGCCAATGAAACCGAGGAACCAAGGCATGAGCCATGGCTCGAGGAGGAACAAACAACAACAATGTTCCTTGTAGAGTCAAAGTAAGTACCGGTGATGTAGTGGTAGGTCGACTGGATCAACCTTATCTCCCGCTAATTGTTGAAGGCTTGTGTCTTACGTTAGAGCTCAATATGTACGCCAGTAACAATGCTCGTAAACACATACACTACATTAACGCAAATATATGTATGACTACACATACATCTATACACCAATATACATAGATACATTCACCCATATGGATGAGATGTGTGTGTGTGTGCGTGTATATTTGTGTGTGTTTCTGTGAGTTTAAGTGTGCTGTGTGTGAGTGTGATTCGTGCGGAGCAAATACTGGTATGACAAACCGGAAATAGAGTACCGATCAAAGAAATAAGAAGCATGGCCACTTCAAATACACGCGCACGCAGAAACAGTACCCTCTCCTCGATTTCTCTCTCTCTCTCTCTCTCTTTCCCCTCTTTCTTTTCATAAATTTGAAAGATGCTTCACTTGAAATAATTAAGTAGCGGTTTTGTTGTTTAATGTTGATTAGAATCTCATTTCTTAGTGACATAAAGAAAATTTTCGTCATTTCGTGTTGCAGTAAAAAAAGAAGAATTTCCTTTAGACAAAAGTTTTTGATAGATCTTTTTGTTTCGCTGCTTTTATTGCTTAGTTGCTTTTGAAATTGCTGCCACTGATGTTGGTGTCCGTGTTCTTGCTATTCCGTATATATATATATATATATATATATATATATATATATATATATATAAATATATATATATATATATATTATGGTATGCACGGACGTATGTATGTACGTATGCATGTACGTATGCATGTACGTATGCATGTACGTATGCATGTACGTACGTGTGTGTATATATGAGTATATGTATATATGTATGCATTTATGTTTGTGCATACACATACACATGTATGTATGTATGTATGTATGTATGTACATGTGTGTGCATGAATATGTATGTCATTATTCAGTTTATTTCAAGATTTCTTGCCAATAGAGAAAGAACCGGTTTCTAACCTAGATCCAAGGTTCCTTCATTGGAATTTCAACATCAACAACAGGGTATTTTTGTATATATGTATGTATGTATAAATTCATACATTAGTATGTACTCGTTGCTGAGGGGTTTTTTTGCTCTTTATACTACAGCCGTCACTTCTGAAAACTCAGTTTGAACCATACCAACACTAGCACTAACAGCAACACAACCTTGTGCAAAAAATTGAAACAATTACTATTATTGGTGGTAGTGTTGCTATTGCTGCCTCTATCTAAACAAAATGTAGACTATGTATGTCCAGCCAAATTCTACGTATTTTGTCTACACCAAATGTCTATCTACTCAACCAAAATCTATGTAATGTTTAGCTTGCAAGAGCTATATGTGTGTATGTGTGTGTGTGTGTATGTGTGTGTGTATTTGTTAATAGTCGTTAAGACTGATATTAATTATGAATTATTAAACCGTTTATAATGAATTCTAACACTGAACTTAATTTTTTTATTTTTATTCTTGTCTATTTCAGAAATAATAGAAAAAAACATAAAAAAGATTTCAAATATAAAAAAATAAAAAATAAAATGTTGCGGACATTTACTTAAAATGGCAGCCATTACCGGAAGTTGTTATGTTTTATTCCTGAATATATATAGCAAGGTAAGAACTAAATTATTTCACTGAATATCGAAATTTTCATTTCTATTTTGTTATATATATTAATGTATGTGTGCATGTATGTATATACGTCTGTATGTACGTGTACATGAGTATAGATAGATAGATACATGTGTGTGTGTGTGTGTGTGTGTGTGTGTGTGTGTATGCGTGTGTTTGTATTCCCTAGCTTGTCAACGATACTTTACATTCGTATAGATTACACGTGTAGAAATTTTAGCCCGGTATTCTTTAACCTATTAACCTGATAAAAGTCTTGAGTGGCTATCTCACAACAACTTCCTGTCCCAATGTAGCCTTCAATAGAAGAAACATCGCCATCTTGTATAGAAATACATGAATGACTATATAGATGTGTGTATACACTCATACACGTGCTTACAGAAGCTCATTCACAAAAATTTGCTTACGCATATAGTTACATTTACACACAAACAGTGCATACACACATGTACACACACACACACATACATTCACATATATTTACGCAAATACACACGCACATACACACACAAACACATAACTGAATATATACAAAAGTGAATACTGCTGTGCTCCAACATAACAGTTTATGCGTTTTATTTGAGAAAAATTAAGAAAGAAAGAACTTACAGCAATGTATGATATTGTTATATGTTGTTGAGCTGGCAGAATCGTTAGCACACCGAGCAAAATACTTAGCGGTATTTCGTCTGTCTTTACGTTCTGAATTCCGCCGAGGTTGACTTACCTTTCATCCATTTGGGGTCGATAAATTAAGTACCAGTCAAGAACTGAGGTCGACGTTATCGGCTATCCCCCTCCCCACAAATTCCAAGCCTTGTACCTATAGTAAGTAGAAAGGATTATTTTAAAACAACTCAGAATTGTTAAGAAAATCCCTTTGCAATGCCGGAGATCCCACGCTCAAATCCAGTGTCTAGTCAACTGTTTTTTTTTTTTATCATAGCCTTAGGGCAGCCCAAATCTTTTGAGTTATATTGAGTTGACAGAAACTAAATGGAAACTGATCAGGTTAATTGCACCTCTTATTCAATGGATTTGGCATTCTCATACACTGTGTCACGTATGTTTCTACCACACGATTACTCTAAGTATAAAAATGTTCATAGATTACATGACCTGTTATGCTATATTCCATGTGTAAATAGTTTAGTTGATCGAATGACTAAAATACGCATCGCGGAATTCTCATGAGATCTACCATGTGTCTCAAGCGTCTTGCATTCAAATACCAAAAACCATTATGAGATACTGGCAGTAGAGGCTGGTCTACCGTTTTGCATCATTCACACGCAGCCGCACGCGCGCGTACACACACGTACACACATGCACACACACGTATACACTCCCCTACACATCCACAATCTTACAAATATATTTACTTACATATGAAAGTATTTGTATGCAAACATACGCGCACCTACTCATATATGTATGTATGCATGGATTTATGTACTTACATTTATGTATATGTGTGTATGCATATATAACTATATATATATATATATATATATATATATATATACACACACTACACACACACACACACACACACACATATATATACGCACCTATTTTGTGAAAGTATGGTTCAAGTTATCAGTCATACTCGCCTGTGAGTGATGATTATGATCTATATTGATAAATATATACAAATTAGGCAATGACTATCATGACTACGTCTATAAAAATTAGTTACTAAATATGAAAAAGTAAGTGATTTCCAATTCATTTTGAAAATGTTAATTTTATACATGAAACTTAATTATGCAGTAAACGTATAATTGAAACTTAATGTATGATTCATTTTAAACAGATGCAGTTTCTCTGTACTTTTTATTTTCTGTACCATTTATTTTCATGTATATACTTTCTGGCAGTTTTTCTATATATCGATAATAGAGAGATGGATCGCTGCTACCTCTAGCGGTTGAGCGTCCATCATTAGCGATACGAGGGAAGGTCGAAATCACGTGATCTGCTGACCTCGGCGCTAAAAGGGGGTGGGGATTTATCTCCCCGCTAGCGATATAAGTAAGTGTGTATTTTGCACCAAAAGCCAATATGAGAGTTTCTCTCATTGTAACTACCGTGGTATAGTTTGTTTTATTAGAACATCCACGTTTAAGTAGGAATAAATATATACTTACGTGTTTTGATGCTTATATCTCGTGCCGTTAATGCTATTCAAAAATGAATTAAATTTATTATCTTAAAGGCAAAATGATTCCTACTATTGCCCAGTATACTACAGGTTAATATAAAATGGAGAGTGTACGTGTGTTATGCTGTATCGTTTGAGCTAATAAAATCACAACTCCAGAATCACGAACATCCTCTCAAACTACCACCGAAGCCAGATGCTCTTCGCGTCACTCACTCAACCACTAGTAATTTTTTTTTTTCTTTATTATTTTGTTACTGTATGATTGTGTCACAGGTTATCTCAACTGCACTGCCAGCCCTTTCTCATGTCGCCACTTATCAGACCACTCATCCTTCACCCTAAGAAAACCATACTTCACACTTCCTCTCACACCAGTACACTCAAGCCATACTTCACTCTATATCTTTCATTCACTACGGTAACCGCCTTATCTTGTTTCTATCTCCAGCTTTTAATTTATTTACATTCTTTTTTTTTTTTTTCAAATTCCTCATTTCTCACAAATTTTGTCCGAAACCTTAACTTTTTGTCTCAACAACTAAATTTATAAATTTGCCAATTCCGAAGTTTTACTGAAGCTCTTGACGGTATCTCTTTCTTTCTTTCTTTCTTTCTTTCTTTCTTTCTTTCTTTCTTTCTTTCTTTCTTATTCTTATCGTTTATCTTTTATGGGTTTCAGTCATTGAATTGTGGCCATGCTGGGGCACTGCTATAAAGGGTTCTAGTCGAACAAATCGACCCTAGTACTTTTTTTTTATGTCTAGTACTTACTCCATCGGCTCTTTTGCCGAACCGGTAAGTTACGGAGATTTAAACAAACCAACACTGGTTGTCAAGTGGTGGTGGTGGGGAGATACAAATACAAAGACGCACACACACACGCACACACACACACACACACACACACACACACACACACATACACATACATATATACGATGGGTTTCTTTCAGTTTCCGTCCACAAAATTCACTTACAAGGGTCTAGTCAATCCAAGGCTATAGTAGAAGACTCTTAACCATGGTGCCACGCGGTGCGACTAAATCTGAAACCATCTGGTTGGAAAACAAACTTCTTTCCACACCGCATAATGAAATTTATCTCATACTCATGATTTCAAATCAACAACGAATATATCACTCCGATCATAAAAGCGTCAAGATGGGATCAGCGTCTATTACAGTAAGTTTGTGAGCTAAAAATTGTACATTCATTATTATACCCCTCACGGAATTAGGCTGAGTGTTTCCTGGGATAACTTTTGAAAGCAGTTCTTAATTATTGACGTATTGAAAACAAAATCGATGAATATATGAAATCTTAGCATGCCTTGCAAAGATAAATAGATTAACCGATTATCCTTTAAGGCAGTCTAAGAATCAAGATCTAACAAACTAGGAGAAGCATCATACTCTCAACAGTTACCCGACCGTGGGTGTTGCACACACACACACACACACACACACACACACACACACACACAAATACGCACGCGCGCACACAGACACACACACATACATGCATACATATATATGTATTGTGTGTGTTTGCAAAAGCAATATTTTTTTTATTATCATTATGGTATATTGTTCCTGAAGCGGCGAACTGGCAGAGTCGTTAGTACGCCGGACGAAATACAATAAAGCATTTGGTCTGGGTTTACATTCTGAATTATAATACCGTCGAGGTCAACTCCACCTTTCATCTTTTCGGGGTCGATAAAATAAGTACCAACTGAGAACTAGGGTCGGTATAATCGATTGGTCCTTTCCCCCAAAATTTCAAGCCTTGTGCTAATAACAGAAAATATTACGGTATACTGTTCCAAAGAGGCGAGCCGGCAGAATCGTTAGAACGTCGGACAAATGCTTTGAGGAATTTCTTCCTGCTATCGGGGTCGATAAAATAATTGATGCATTCGACTAGCTTCTTCCACAAATATTTCAGGTCTTGTGCCTATAATAGAAAGAATTGAAATATATTGTCCTACTGAGAGTGATAAGCAATTCCGTTGAGAATTTACTTCGTTAATACCTACTACTTGCTCTGAATATTTATTTATGCCACGTGCCAGGCATGTAAGTGTACGTGCATATCTATATTGACGGGTATGTGCATATACTCGCGCGCGAAATAAAATAAAAGACTGAGTGAGATACAGATGCATACACAAATACATGCACACACAGACACACACAAATATATATATATATAAAACACACGTGCGTGTATGGTGTGTGTATGTATACACACACAGACAACCGAAGATAGATTGCGAAGAAAACTAACATGTGAGAAATAGAGAAAAGTTAAAAAGACTAAAAAATAAGGTGCGTGCGTGCGTGCGCGTGCGTGGGTGTATTTGTGCATGTTTGTATGTGTGTGTGTGTGTGTGAGAGAGAGAGAGAGAGAGAGAGAGAGAGGAGTATCATGCATATAAATGTGAGAGGATCTGGTGGAATAAAATCAAGCACCAAATGAGCAGATGGTAGATAAGGACTGTCATAGGCAAATGCACAGGAGTAGGAGGAAGGGGAGAGATAGGAATAGAGGACATGATGATGAGGAAGAGGAGGAGAAGGGGGGAAGAGGATGACCTTTGCCCATTCTCTCTCTCTCTCTCTTCTGCTCAATGTATGGACACGTACTTTTATTCACGACCTTATTGTCCACAGTATACATGCTTCACATTTATACACATACACACAGAGCTATACTCTTCCACCATGTGCCTACAGCACTCAGAAACAGAGATGTTCCAGGGCTTCTATATAACTGCATACGTAAACATACAGACACACATATGGACATATATACATACATAGATATGCGTATGCGTGTGTGTGTGTGTGTGTGTTTGTGTTTGTGTACACTGAATCTTCGTCGAATAAGCATGTGGCTGAACATTCCACAGATATGTGTATCCCAAGTATCCTTAACGTAATTCTCAGGCACAATCGGTGTCACACAGTGTAATGAATCTGCCAGCCTGTCAACGTCATAACAACAACAACAACGAGAATAACAACAGTAACAGCAACAACTATTAATAATAATAATAATACTTTATTTGCTACAAAGGCAACACAAATACATATGCTGAGATTTACGAGTGGCTGTGTGGTAAGTAGCTTGCCTACCGCCCACATGGTTCCGGGTTCAGTCCCACTGCGTGGCACCTTGGGCAAGTGTCTTCTACTATAGCCTCGGGCCGACCAAAGCCTTGTGAGTGGATTTTGTAGACGGAAACTGAAAGAAGCCCGTC
The DNA here is from genome assembly GCF_046866305.1 of Octopus bimaculoides. Classification (NCBI taxonomy): domain Eukaryota; kingdom Metazoa; phylum Mollusca; class Cephalopoda; order Octopoda; family Octopodidae; genus Octopus; species Octopus bimaculoides. The sequence goes on along the minus strand of NC_142930.1, from coordinate 99,951,527 downwards.
GTATATATGTGTATATATATGTATGTGTGTGTGTGTGTTTGTGTGTCTGTGTTTGTCCCCCCTCCCCCCAACATCGCTTGACAACCGATGCTGGTGTGATTACGTTCCCGTAACTTAGCGGTTCAGCAAAAGATACCGATAGAATAAGTACTAGGCTTACAAAGAATAAGTCTTGGGTCGATTTGCTCGACTAAAGGCGGTGCCCCAGCATGGCCGCAGTCACATGACTGAAACAAGTAAAATAGAAAAGAGTATCCGTGCATATAGTTATTCCATTGTCCATATATGGAATTCTATTAGTTGAATTATTAGTGAGAAGCAATGTGATTATAATGTCCTTCACTGATACCTATTTATTTCAAAGAAAACACACCTACAATACTGAACTCATTTCTTTGTTATTCATCTATCAATATGTAACCCCAATCATATGATTCCCTTCAATTTCTAAGTATTTACCATCTCCAATAACACTACATGTGGACATTTGTTTCTGACACAAAACTGCATCACAAAGTCTGAGTTAACTCTACAAAGTCAGACATGTATTTCTTGCTGTCGTTATTGTTATTGTTGTATTTCTCTTTTTTATTTTGGTTTTAAATCTCATTCTGAACATCTCTTAATCCCCTTTTCAAAGCATGAGTAAATTCTTGCACAAATCCCATTTAAAACGACAGTCATAGACTAGTTTTTTTAGAACGCCCTTAAGCATTTACGTAAACGGACAAGTCAGTAGAGTACAAAATATATATTTGCCGATCGACGGTCTGCATCCTACCAAGGATGCCACAACCTGCAGATTTATGACTAATATCAAACATCCCTAGAGAAATCTAATGTCGTTAAATGCCGAGCTTCCCTTCAAGTTATTTTTGTCAGACCTAAATTATCAAGTTACAGTTAGCCCTCGGATAAAATGGTTTGTGATATTTGTCAAATCTCTCTTTTAAACAATGTTTTACTAGACATATAAATATATATATATATAATTCAATAACAGGATAAAGATTTTATAAGAATTTATCAAGTAGTTAGCGTGAAAAAACCTCATAAGGGAATAAAATACCATCATTTTCCCTATAAATATATTTAATTTATATAAGGGCATTACTATACAATAACGCCTCACGCTAAGAGGGACTCCAGAAGTCAAACTACTATAATAAGCAGGCGTTATTGTATAGTAATGCCCTTATATAAATTAAATATATATATATATATATATATATATATATACACACACAGAGAGAGAGAGATTTCATCTACTCAGGACATTTGCAACAGTTTCATTAAGAACATTTTCTTGAAGCCAAAAATGTTACAGCATCATACTTCTGTTTGGGTAGGGTTTTCTTTTTAAATTTGTATCATTCATCATCATCATCATGATTATTTAGTGGAACACAGTCCAATGACATATATTCTTTTGAACTTCATTACCCTTTATTGTTTGTTTGTTTTTTATCATTAGTCCGCTCGGATGACATCGTTTCATTATAAGGATAGTTAATGCGGATTTTGAATTCAAAATACACAGAACGGGAGTAAATGTCTCAAAGCATCCTAGTGCATCAAACGCTCGAAATGTTAAGTTTTCCTCTTCGTTCTTAGTGAGATCAATATATACAGGCTGGCCAAAAGTCACCTGATAGTAAATCAAAACCATTTAATTCCAAGATTTATTTATGTTTAACAACTGAATGAATTTAATAAAAGCATCTAAATATGAAACATCATGAAAATTGTTCAAACTGAAGGCCTTGAGTGACACATTTTTCCATTCGAGTCAATACAGAATTATAGATAGTATTATGGAATTTTGATTGACTTTCGGGTGACTTTTGGCCAATCCTCTGTGTATGTGTGTGTGTGTTTGTGTGTGTGTATATATATAATATATATATATATATATATATATATATATATATATATATATATATATATATATATATATATATATATATAAACACACTAACAACAACAGCAGCAGCAGCAACAACAGTAGTGAGTTAGTAACTGAACAGCTGGAATCGTGTAACCAGCGACTCCATTGTTCATAAATCCCTATTAGGATATAGAGTTAATGCTGGGTTCGATTTGGCTGATTATATTTTCCAAAGAAGGCGAACTGGCAGAGTAGTTAAGAGGGAAGGAACGAGTGCCTTGTGGTATCCGCGTCGGATTTCTTCTGAGTTAAACAGTCATCTTTGCCTTTCAGCCTTTCAGGGCTGATGAATATATTTCAGTTATTTTCTTAAAGTCTCTCTCTCCGTTCTCTCTCATACCCCTCTCTCACTAATTCCCGCATTCTCCCCACCCTCTCTCTCCAGTTCCTTCTTTCTCTCTCCCAAAGAACTACTTCTATAGCCGACAAGATGATGTCTTGTAAAAAGAGATTCGGAAGAAAGTAACGACAAACTATTTTGTATTCTTCCAAGAAGACGTCAGGGATTCGTTTCTTGACTCTTTTGACGCATCTCTCCTTTACTTTTGACCAAATTCTTTAACATATTCCAAAATTAGAAATCCTTGAACTTCACATTCGTATATTGTGAATGGCAGGCACTTCAAGTTTATCTCGTAGTTTCAACTTACTGCTGGTTAAGAATTTACCTGAGTAAGTTTACCCTAAGGGACCCCCTCAACACCAAAAAATCTTCAAAATATTCCCCTCCTCTTCTTGTTCCTTTTTCCTCCTTCTTCCATCTCTCATAGAATCTATTGGTTTAGTGGCATATATATATATATACGCATATATATATATATATATATATATATATATATATATATATATATATATATATATATATATATATGCCATGTATGTATGTTATATTGTTACTTTGTCAATATTATTAACCCCAGCCACTAACAGTTATCGCTGATATGCAATCAGATAACACACCAGATGCGAATAATGAGTTTTTAATTACATATGATAACTTTACTGTTAAACAAGTGGACGATGGTGGTGTGCATTCGGAAAATGCAAAGCGGCGATATTTATGCCGTTTTCCCAGGGGCATTTTAGCAAAATGTGAGCGAAGCACTCCGAATAGGGAATCGAAAACCGGGATCGTGAATGCAGTTCGTCCAAGATGTAACTCCGGCAACATGGCGTTTGTCACTAAGATGCTTGTCGTCATCGCTGGCACCACCACCACCACCACCACCTCCACCACAGCGATCGACGCCACCACCACTACCTCCACTGCTACCACTGTCATTAGTACAACCGCTATCATCCCCTGTCCTCTTCCACCTCCTTTTCCTCCTCTTGCTCCTCCTCATCATTGCTACCACCACCCTGTCAGCATCACCATCACCGCTACCGCCAACTTTAATACAATAATTACCTTTATTATCATTCATGTTATCATTATGAACAGCATGACGTTATCATCATAATCGACATTATCAACTTCATCGTAATCAATTTTACCTGCTTCTCTCTATCCCGCTCTTTCTTCTCTCTCTCTCTCTCTCTCTCTCTCTCTCTCTCTCTCTCTCTCTTTCTCTCTCTCTCTCGCTCTCTCTCTATGTATGTACACTATTCTTAATCAAGAATATTATTGATAATGACTTCGAAGTTTTGGCCTGGAAAACTATCGTAAAGTTAATGCAAGATTGTTTTTATTATAACTAATCATAAAACAAGCATGTAGATAGATAGATAGATAGATAGATAGATAGATAGATAGATAGATAGACAGATATGCTTCTTTATTGGCCACACAGGGCTGAACACAGAGGGGACAAAATACAAAGTAGAGCTTTTCTTTTTGGGAAGAAGAGAATAAAAAAGTGGATCGAAATTCGATCAAAAGGGATCGTGGAAAAAAAAAAAAAAAAGGCCGATCAATAGGGATCGTGTATCACAGAAATGTCAAGGTAAAAAGGGAAAACAGATTAGTTTTATCCGTGGAAAGAAAAGCCTACGGAAAAGACCACGGTAACCTTGGGCAATAGCGTCAAGCAAAAAAACACATTACAGTAAGTGACTCTCTTTTTTCCTTTCTTTTTCTAGTTCATAGGATTATGTTTAAGCTGGCTCTGTCATTCACACATGCCATCCTTGCTACATTCACCCATCTCTTATTGAAACATTCACTAGACAAAATTTCCCTCTCTACTCTCACCTTCCTCATCAAATGATACTTGAAGAAGTTGATGAGAGATTCACCAGAGAGGAAAGTGTTTGTCTCTAGACCTTTCAGACGCGTCCACCATACACATTCTTTCGCCATAGCCACAAGTACGATGAAAATGGGTCTTCCTTCCCGTTTCAAGGAAAGAGACACGACAATATTCACGATAGACTCGGTTGATAAATTGACTCATCCCACGCACGATAGCAGTCGTTTGAATTAGGCCCATAGGTCGGAAATGGTTGGACACTGTACGAGTGCGTGCAGGACAGTTTCGTCGTTCTGACCGCATCTTGGACAAGTCGGCCCCGTGTTTCCCGAGCCATGCCTGTAGAGCTTATCCCGAACGGGTAGCGCTTCTCTATAGCACTGCCAGGCCAGGCCAGGGATCTTTGGAAGTTGTCCATAGATAGATAGAGAGAGAGAGATTTGGTGTAACAAACAGGAAAATAGAAGTCAAAACATGAGTATACATATTTTATTAATAATCGACAAAATTAAAGTAACTCCATGGCCGAGAGTTTCGTGCATTGACATTAACCAGCAATAGACAAATAGATAGATAGATAGATAGATAGATAGATAGATAGATATCTCAGTCTATCCATTTATCGCCCAATACACCCATCCACCTACATCCTACCTACCTATCTACCTCATATTCCTTCTGCTGCGGTATCTACCGTCTCTTTTTCAAACATGCAAACACATCACACTGCACACATACACATCACACTATATATCGCACATACATTTTACACACTCTCATATTACAGACACCCCCACGCCTAAATTATCTTTTATTCAGAACCATCCACACAGACACGCACGCACCTTCCCCTCTCTCTGTCTCTCTCTTGTTATCTCTCGTTATCTCTCTCTCTCTTCTTCCCCTTAACAACTGTCAAGATTGAATTATAGGAACAACGCACCAGTTGACACTTGAATATCACTTTTAAACACACGAGCACGTGGGCGCACATACACATGTACATACATTCATGCAAACATACACATATACATGCATACACACATGCATACTTACATACATTCGTGTATACATATATATATATATATACACATACATATATTCATACACGGGCGCGTAAGGAGAGACACTCACACCTACAATCATATGCCATTTTTTTCCATCACTTTCCACTTTTTTCAATTCTATTTTCTCTCACTATCTCTCACTTTCTCATTCCCCTCTCTCTTCCATATGTGTGTGTGTGTGTGTGTGTGTTAGGGTACCGAAATACCAGCTTCCTCTAGTAGGAGTCAAAACTCCAGATCCACAAATTTCTTACTATTAAGAAACACGCACAGTAAATGTAACGAATATAAGAAAATTTATTTGTATATTTTGCCTGTTTAGGTTAAATTTGTTGGCTACTTTATTATTATTGTTATTCTTAATAATGGTAATAATACTTTATTAAATCTTATATATATATAAATTAACAGAATGAGATAAAAATTAAAGGGTGTAAAGATTTCAGAACATTTATAAATAGGTCTTTGAACGGAGAAAGAAGTGTTTGTGCTGAGTATAGTGGAAGAGAGATAGGGGAGAGAGAGAGACAGACAGAGACAGAAACACAGACAGATAGACTGACAGACAGACGCACAGACTGACAGACAGAGATAGAGGAACATATTACTATAAAGAGAGGTAGATTAGATAATTAGACTAGGAGGCTATTGATAGTGTCGGTGCGAAAGTGAAATATATCCAGCAGTCAACAAGCGATCGAGATAGGCAGTCATGTGAGTTGTCAATGAAATATTGGGAAGGATAAAAGAAGAGTTAGAGGAAGAAACAATATTATGTAAGAGAGAAATGGTGGAAAGAAGAAAGAGTTTCACCACAGAAAAGATGAATTACTTAAAATAAGTAATGTAGGAGAAAACACTGGTTTTTCTGAGAGGGGTGGGAGAGAGTGAAAGAAAGTAAAATAAAGAATACTGAATAAGATAAATAAGTATGACAGAGTGGAGGGTTGCTAGAGAAAAAGATACATAGATAGCTGTGTCACTTGAAGCAACTAAAAGCATTTACATTATGACACCACCATTGTTCTCTTTCTCTCTCTCTAGCCCTCTCTTTCTCTCTCTCTCTAGCCCTCTCTTTCTCTCTCTCTCTCTTTCTAGCTGTATGTATATGTGTGTGTGAGAGAGAGTTATTATTATTATTATTTAAAAAATGACTGGTGTCATTTGAAAGTAACCAGGTCATAGTTATAAAGTTTGCTAATTTGGATTAGATCGTATAAGTTGGAAGACGTCAGTAGTGATCTTTCCAGTATGGGAACTCGAAATATGTCTACTATCATCTTTTTACAATGTTCTTTCTTGACGGTCACGGCTAGATTGAGACCATCAAGAAAAAACAGTGTCCTTAACTTAGATCGCCCTTTTCTCTTCAAGTCATAAATTCGCTTTGAAGGTCAGAAATTGCGGTCGAAATATATAAACTGTTGAGAAAGTTATTGGTACTTTGTGAAGATCTGCAGGTTACAGTAAAGGACATATATAGAATACTAGGTCAACAGATTATGTGAAACAGTAATTATTGTATATGGAGTTCATTTATTTATTTATTTATTTATTTATTTAGTTTCAGTTAGAAATTTATAGTGTGTCGTGAAGATCATTAGCTTTAGGTGATGGTTATGCATTTCCTGTGGAGGTCATTTCCTTTCTGGAAGTCAATCCTTGATTTTGAAAGCCTTAAATTTGACGTGAAGGTCGTTTATTTGCTATACAGCCCATATATATTGCGAAGGTCACTATTTCGTTATTGAAGGTCACTAAATTATAACCAATGTCATGAATTGTGTATATAGGTCATTAGGTCATTAGGTCAATACGTGCACCAGTTTTTATATAGATCAATAGTTCATAGCATATATAAGTCATACGTTCACCTAATATAGGTCACACGTATTTGAAATATAGGTCAATAGTCTGTTGGATATAGGTTAGTAGGGCACTATAAATGTGCCACTAGCTCATTAAATGGAGGTACCTGTGTACTGAGGATGTAGAAGCCAGGTCATTATATAGGTCATTGCTTATAGCCACATAGATTTTTTTATTGATTTCAGCCATACCA
>NC_142930.1:99929258-99939258 GCF_046866305.1 Octopus bimaculoides | reverse complement strand
TATATACAGGTAACATAAATTCTTGATACACTTTAAATTATCTCCACCTCTAGATGACGTTTCACAGTTACCAAATTTCTCCGATATTGACATTAAGGAATAGGACAGGTTTATTGTCTGGAGACAGGAAGGCAGTAATGGACGCATGTTTCAGCTTCAGTCGTCGTCATTAGTATGACAGTTGTCCTAACCTATATCCAGCAACCGGGGGACATAGACATTCACAAAGTATGACGCATTTATGGCCTTAGTGACTTCCATAAATTAAATAAAAATGAGCTAGACATAGTCCTGTGTTCGCTCTTGAGTGTAGATGTGTGCTTTGTGTTCTATATTCATGTATTTTGTGTTGAGAGAGAGAGAGAGAGAAAAGAGAAAGTGAGAGAGAGAGAGAAAGAAAAAGAGAGAGAGTGTGTGTGTCTGAAAGAGGAAGAGATAGAGAGAGAAAAAGAGGCAGACAGTCAGAAGGGTGTGTGTGTGTTTGTGTAGTCCACTGTTTTATATGTTGCCAGTTAAGGGCCTCGAAATCGCGCCGTTAGTGTCAGAAAACAAATATCCCGGCGGCAGTAGCAGTATTTACTATGGTGAACTTGTTGGGGAAGGATAGTGGTGTTGATGATGATGGAGGTACTTGTGTCGTGGCGGTAGTGGTGATGGTGACGGGAGCTAAGGGACTTAGAAATGACGGATGTATATTGAACGATTGTGACATGATGTATAAACTAGGATGGCTCAGTTTATGTGCAGTGTGGTGTGAAGTGTGTGCTGACTGATATGACCTATGACCTTTGTGAGTGTAATGTGAAATGTATGCGGTGTTTTGTATGTGTAAAGAGGTGTGGAATATATAGTAAGTATACTGAAGAAGGTGCTTGTTGGTTTGCTGTATTATATGGAGTGGCCGCAATGTGGTGTGTGATATGTATTGGATAATGTGGTTGTGTGTAAGCATGGTATGAAATATGTGTTGCGGTGATATGTAGTAAATATTTATTGTGGAAGGTGTGTAATATTGTGCATCATAGAATAAGGAGTATCTACAATGTGGTGAGTCATATAATCAGTGTAATATGTGTAGTGTGACCGTCGCATTTATTGCATGTATGAAGTGTGTGTTATGTGATGTGAAGCATATTGTGAAATGTGTAGTATGTCGTATGCCTGATATGAAATGTCTTCAATGTGATATGCAGTTTGTACAATGTCTAATGAAATGTTGCGTATCGCATATACGATGTAGGTGTGTAGTTTTGGCGACAGTCAGTGTATTGTGGCGTGAAATTTCGCATGGAGTATGGACGGTAGGGTGTGCTATTATAATGTTGAAAGTGATGCACGATGTTTAGTGTATATATTGGTTTCAAATTTGGATGAAGGATTAAATCGATTAGCTCGACCCCAGTATTCAACTGCTACTTATTTATCGGTCCCAACAAAATGAAAAGCAAAGTCAACCTCGGCGAAATTTGAACTCTAAACGTAAAGACGGACGAAACGTCACTAAGCATTTTGCCCGACGTGGTGATGGTGGTGGTGTTTCACACCAAGCCATCACGTCTTTTTTAACACGGTATAATGAAATTTCAAGGAAATTTGATCGCTGTTTCTAACAGATTAAGCAATACATAAAGGCTCCCTCCTTAACCCGTGAGATGTGTGCAGTGTGGTATGATGGCGTGCTTAATGTGATTTGATGTAGCGTAAATATACAATCATTTAATTTAGCGTGATATACTTTGAGAGGGTGTACTGGAATGTGTTGTGCCGTGATGTTATGCAGTCACGGGCAAACTGCGGACTATAGACTTTATGAATGGCACGCCTAATGAAAAATTGCCATGAATTATTGTAGCCCGCCTAGTGATGATCCATGTGTCATGTGGCCCGATTCTCGAAAAAGATTGTCCATGCCTAGTCTACAAGTACAGCCATGCTTTTGTAATCTTGGGCAGGTCCCGCCTCGGCTCATAAACCTTGGCTCAGTGGTACATGTAAGATGTGACCACTAGAAGGAGAGGGAACTGCATCAGCACCCATATAGAACTCATTATAGCTGGGCAGACTAGAGCAACGTGAAATGGTGCGCCTTGCTTAAGGACACAGCCTGCTGCAGGGTCTAGGAATCGAATCCACGACGTTATGACCTTAAAGCGAACACTCTAACATCTGGGCCTCACGCTTTCAAAATACATGTGTGAATATAAGTAGATGATGAAGGAATAGCAAACATCTCACTTAAATTACATCCTTGTATCTCAAAAGAAGACTGATAGATAGCGGGAGGATAATTCTAGATACACAAACAGACAAAATAGTCTTGGCAGAGATGTCTTTAAATATAGGACTGTTTGATTAGAATTGCGTAGGACTAAACAACAACGACAGTACACATAAGTGCGGGAACAAAATTTGCTAAGGGGACGCAAATCCAGATCCAACCCAGGATGTTCAAAGCATTTTCATTGCCCAACAAAAACATTAAGAGGTGCACTTGCATTCTTTGAATCCCGTGTTCCCAGGCCTACAGTAGTATGCAATGATATGCTACAAGAAGGCGACGAGGGGACAGAATCGTTAGCGTGATGAACAAAATGTTTAGCGGAATTTCTTCTGGTTTTACGTTAAGTTCAAATGCCACCGAAGTCAATTTTACTCTTTCGGGGTCGATTAAAATAAGTACCATTTGAACACTGAAGTCGATCTAATCGGCTTCCCCTTTCCTTCAAAATTACTGGCCTTGTGACAAAAATTAGAACGGATATTACACTATAGCGTCTATACCAGTCTCGGGCAACCTGCGGACCACATGATCCACCGTGTCCTTTTCTAAGACGCTAGATAATTAGTAGAAGGCCTCGCTGCTATTTCTAGCATCTCGCATACGCTCCCTCATTAATTCCGCGATAGTGATGATAGATAAACTTAGGTGTTATTGGTGGGAGAGGCGTTGATGGTGGTTGCTTATTGTTGAAATGATGGTAGCGTAGGAGCTCGAATTGTTCATTCTAAGGACATTAATATCAGCGACAGTGTTACTGATGATTACGTTGCGCTGGGATGGTCGCTGATGGGTGGTTTATGGTTGGGGTAGAGTATTAGTGGGGTGGGGTAGGTATGGTAGTATCTGTGGTGGCGGTGGGAGGAGGGGTGCCGGTGATGGCGGTGGTAATGGTTGTGGTAGTGGTGGTCGTGTTGGTAGTGGTAGTGGTGGTCGTGTTGGTAGTGGTAGTGGTGGTGGGAGCGGTGGTAACGGCGGTAGCGGCGGTAGCAGTGGTTGTAGTAGTGAAGATTGTAGTGGTGGTGGTAGTGTTGTTGTTGGTCGTGATGGCGGCGACTGCAGCGACGTCAATAAGCATGGGTGTGTTAACAAGTACATGTAAGTTAATGGATTCGCTAGTTTTCGCAAACTGGTAGTCAGATGTCTTTAACACACACACACACACACACACACACACACACACACACACACACATACACACGCACATACACATCCCAGTATAGGGCACTAGGTTAACAACTACACAGGGTGTCTATAATAGTTCTCTAGTATTGGTTGTAGAAAAGTGTAAGCCGTTACTGCTATTGTGGCTGCTGTTGATGTTGTTGTTGTTGTTGTTGTTGTTGTTGCTGCTGATGCTGCTGTTGTTGCAGCTGCGACCTCTGTAAATGACAGTTTTTATATGTAATACATATATACATACGTACATATATATATATATATATATATATATATATATATATATATATATATATATATATATATATATATACGTATATATAAATGTATATATATATATATAGATAGATAGATAGATAGATATTTCATTTGCTGTATTTTATATTGTGTATTTTGTTAACAATGGTGTCATTGACTATAGATTTCCAACTGGCCAATCTCTGATTTTATGCATTTATGATGGTCAGCGTGACAGTTGAATATCTGTGCAACTCGGGCAGATTAAATACTATAATATTTATTTTTATTTTTATTTATTTTTATTCTATTTGTTTTATTTTATATAAATATTTGCTTATTGTTCGTACGAACGGACTGCTTTATCGATTTTCTAGCTAATGTGTACATCTTTCGCCAATAAACGTTGGCCAAAGATACAAACGCTCGCTCGCGTATACACACAGCTTAACGCGTACATCCACATACACACATTCTACGTATACACACCCATTCAGACAACGACATTAATACATGTAATACATGTATAACCGTCGCTCACGAACTCGCAAGTGAATATGACCTGGTAACATGTACTACGCGTTCGCTAATGGTAATTGTGACTTTTCTCGCCACCCCATTCCACCCGCTCCATGAACCTAGTGGAACATCGGGTAGAGGGAGGAGGGAGGAAAGCTGCACCAACTGTCGGCTGGTACTCATTTTCAGCTGAGTGGAAGTGAGCAATGTGAAATAATATCCTTTGCTCAAGAGACAAATGTGCCGCCACGTCCACGAATCGAACCGACAACTTTGTAATCACTGCGAGTCCAACATTATAACACATAGGTCACACGCCTGTAGTAATGCGTAAGCGTGTAGTGTCTTTTTATGTATGTATGAGTGTATGATTGTGTGTCTGTACAAGTGTGTGTGAATGCATGTATGTGTGTATGTATATGTGCATGTGTGTATGTATGTATGTATGTATGTATGGGGAGAATTCACAAAAAAAACAAAAGACGAAGACAGGTGGTGTAGACAACAAACAGATGTATTAGTATAACGCTCGCGAAGTGAAAAAGTCTTTAACGTTTCAAGCCTACACTCTTCCACAGAAAGGAATACAGAAAGAAACAAGGAGAGAATGTATGTATGTATGTATGTATGTATGTATGCATGATGTCTCAAGCTACTGCTATCTAGCACCTTCGGATGATCTCTACTCAACCGCTACACAACTGCTACTCAACACTCCTACCATGGCCAGACTAGACTACCTCTATTTATATGTCTTGGGAGATCCTACTTCTTCGCCTGGGGGCGTCGACACAACAGTATGTATGTATGTATGTATGTATGTATGTATGTATGTATGCATGCATGTATGTATAAAAGAAACTAGGTGAACTAGTGATGGTTTACATCGGCAAAAATTATTATTATTGATGAACTATAAATTGCAAAAAGTCGGTATACCGTTGGGCCTGGAGGTGTCGAGGTGTTTGTAGCTGTCTTTACTTTCTCTCTTTTTGACGAGCGAGAACATTTTTACCTTTCTATTTTTTTTTTTTTTTTCTTAATTCATGAGAGAATGGAAATAATGAAATAGATGCAGAGAACTGATAATAGAGAGAAAGGAAGAAAAGAAAGAAAAGACTATCAGGCTGAAGATAGTGAGACCATATAAATGAGAAAGAGGGAACGGAATTATCGATCAGTGTAAGGAAGGAAGGAAGGAAGGAAGTCATTGGTTTATTTTTTAGCTTTTGGGGTTTTTTGTTGTACTTTTCTTTGGCCAATTGGATGTTAATGTATGTAAGCAACTTATATAAGAATGATATGCACATTCATGTCTGTAGATGCATATATATGTGCAAATAGTTGAAATTTATCTATGAGACTGTACATTTCCACTCACAATCAGACACATACGCATGTGTGTGTGTGTGTGTGTGTGTATATATATATGTATATATATACATAACATACATATACATAGCCATAAGTGGATATACATACACATGTCCCTCCATATATAGACATGACAATATTTCTACATTGTTATATAAATATAGGCATATATACATACATAACACGTTCGCTTATATACAAAAATGTGTCAAAAATGTGTCAAGAAAACATCAATAAACCCAATACGGTGCGTATATACATAAATACGGGATGGATGATGGGTGATTGGGAAAAGAAGTAGAAACGTTTATGGAAGCTGTATGTTACGCCAGTGTTTCCACAAATAACATTTCAACCAAATACATAGAACTCAGAAAGCATTCATTCAAAAGTAGCTTGAATCAATATAATAGATCATTCTGTTAACCATTTTACACCTCTGCACTCTCTAAATATATGTGGAGCTTAAAAGATAAAAGAGTAACAACAAATATTATCTGGGTAGATTTTCACAAAGCACAATCGTTTACAAATTTTAAAAAATAATGCCGTCCGTATCTTACAGAAAAAATCCACATCAGTGCTCAACTGATACTTATTTTATCGACATCCGCGAATGGATGAAAGGTAAAGTTGACCTTGGTGGATTTTGAACTCAGAACGCGAAGACGGACGAAATGCTGCTAAGAATTTTTCCCCGGCGTGCTGACGATTCAGCCAACTCGTCGCCTTAGATCTTTTTAATATTCACATCAAAGATAGGTCCACACCAAATTCAGCACTGAACCACAACAGATCTATAACATATCCACTACAGATGCACAGCATATCCAAAACAGTTACATAACAAATATACAATAAAATCACAAGAGGACAACAGCATATTCACAAGATTTCTACAGGAGATAAACAAGAAATGTATAACAGATATACAGCAGATAGGTAACAAACAGGCAATATATCCATAACAGACACACAATATATTGATAATATATCAGCGCCAAGAACTCAATATGTTCATGATATATACACGACACACAGGGTTCGCACAACATATTTGCATCATAGATAACAAATAAATTGTTTATACACAAAATATCCACAATAGTTAAACAACGATTACAGGAAATATTCCTGACATCTCAGCAACAAGAACATAATATATTCATAACAAATACACAACAGAGATGCAGCATATTCACAACATATCGAAGGTGAGCAATAATATCCGTAATAGTTACAGAAAATATTCCTGAGATTTATGTAGCCACTACATAACAGTATGCCCGCAACATATTTACAACAGTTTCACAACAGATACACATTATAGCTATCATTGATTTCACCATGTTTGCATAAGGACTTTGAATGGACTCCAACATAAATTTGTAACAGATGTACAATATTTTTATCCGCGGTTAGCGACATATCTACAAAATATCCATCAAACTATATCTAAAACATATCACCAATATGCATCTAACAGATCAGCAATAGATAAATCCACTACAGTTAGACGGGTTCCTTACAGTTAGATCAATAGCAGCTAGACAGATCCACTATAATTTTAAAAAACGGTCCACTAGAGTTATACAGGTCCCCTATACTTAGACTACAGGGAGACAAGTTCATTATATGCATGTATATATATTTGCGTGTGTGTGTGTAAAAAAGTCTTGTACAGTTAGATCTAGTAGAGATGCACCAAAACTTTCCAGTAGATCCACCACAGAGTTGCAAAAGATCTACAATAGATCCACAAAAGATTCCGAACGTACACGATAAAGCAAAATGATTGAAATTGTGATAATGTAAGAAGACCTTATTCATGTAAGAAAATCAGTAATTAAATTAGGGTTGTGCGTTTAAGATACATTTATTTATCTAGTCATTTGGTCATTAAAAAAAAAATGGCATTGTTATATATGTGTATATCAGATGGTATACACGTGTGTTTCTTTATGACAGAAGAAATATATTACAGGTGGATTTGTGTGTGAAAATATGAAGCGTTCTCTTGCGTGCTTGAAATGGAGATGTATGTATGAGTGCGTGTGCGTGTGTGCGTGTTCATGTGTGCGTTCATCTGATACACACACGCACGCCTGAAATAAACGTGCTCTGTCTGATGAAATTTGAAGTCCCAGTCAACTCGAATTCTACAATGCACTTGACTCTATTCTCAGTTTTGATCCCCACCTCATCAGCAACTGTCATTGTCATTCTGAAACTTGTTTTAAAATTATATATGTATATCTATCTATCTATCTATCTATCTATATATATATATATATATATATATATATATATATATATATATATATATATATACATACATATGTACCCACATACATAATAAACACGCAGATACACATATATTATATGTTTGTGTGTGTGTTCATGCGTTTGTATTGAGAGAAGGCTCGAGTTTATATGAGTATTAGTTATAAAGACATAAAAATATAACAGCAAAAACAAATATGAATATAAATTTGTAAACATTAATACTGACTATAAAGATGTAAAGATTAATACATTAATAAACACTATAAATACAAAGAGAGACAATGGGGCATAACGGAGAGGGAAGGAGACAGGAGAGAGAGAGAGAGAGAGAGAGAGAGAGAGAAAGAGAGAAGACAAAGTAGATATCATCAGTTTAAGAAACAATCCTCGGTATGGTTGAACAAAACACACCTGAATGAATCCGTTATCTTAGAAACCCGTAAACCCTATGAATTCGAGTATGACACGTACCTGAAGACCTCTCGTATGTATTAGGGTCAAAATGGAACAAAAGTAAACTCCCGCACCTACACCACACACACACACACACACACACACACACTCACACACAAATTTGAAATGATATTGGCATTAAATTAACTTACAGTCATATACTAGATATTATAAATAACTATACATCTCCTCCTCTAAACCGTGTGGTCCTGTATCTAGGCTAGAAATCTATCTTTAGGACAAGGTTTGTTATTGCTGTTGTTTTTAGGTCTAGGTTTG
Source organism: Octopus bimaculoides (assembly GCF_046866305.1). Lineage (NCBI taxonomy): Eukaryota > Metazoa > Mollusca > Cephalopoda > Octopoda > Octopodidae > Octopus > Octopus bimaculoides. The sequence continues at coordinate 99,930,653 of NC_142930.1, read as the reverse complement.
CTCTAATCAGGCAGACCTTAAACCAAAGGTATCTCAGTCGTATCAATCCCGTTTTCTTCCTATTTGCAAGGAACCCAAAACTACATTATCCAACGTCCCTTTTTCCAAGATGGTAGAGTGGGATTTGAAGGAGAGTCAGCTGCTATTTCAAATAGGTCAATCAACCATATAGGGAATCCTTGCCAGCAAGTGTCCTCCAGCAAAAATCGATAGTTGAGAGGATTGGTAGTGTGTCTTTAGTTACGCCTGTCTTTGCACTCTAGGTTCAAGTTTCATCGAAATCGATAAAATGAAGTACCAGTAAAGTACAGGTTCAGTTTTATTGATTACCTTCTCCTAAATTCCAGGCCTTGTGCTGAAAGGAGTATCGTTAGGTCACCGGATATCTTACGGTATCAGTCTTACGGGATCTGTCCCAACTTTTTACGTGCTAAGTTCGAAACCCACCGAGGTCAACTTTGCCTCTCATCCTTCCGGATCGATAAAATAGACTACCAGTAAAATAGTGGAGTGAATGTAATCGACTACCACCTTCCCGCTAAATTTACTAACATTGTGCCAAGCTGCAAGCTGGCAGAATCTTTGCGAGTAGGACAAAATGTTTTGTAACATTGGTCCTGGCTTTACGTTTTGTGTTCAAATTCCGCCGAGGTTGATTTTGCCTTTCATTCTTTCGATATCGATTAAATAAATAACAGTTGAATACTGGAGTTGATGTAATCGACTTACCACTCTACTTAAAATTTCTAGCCTCGTGCTAAAATTTCGAACCATTATTATAATTATTGAGGCAGACAGCTGCAATCATTAGACAGTCTGACAAAATGACTCGCAACATTCAGTTACGTTCTTTTATGTTCTGAGTTCAAATCTCATCGAAATACCCTTTGCCAATCACCGTTCTAGGATCGATAAAATAAAGTACAAGAAAGTACTGAAATTGACAAAATTGATTAACACCATCACCTTCAAAATATGAGAACTTATGCTTATGCTGGAAATTATTACTAAGTAAATTATTAATAAATTATTAAGTTCTTGAGTAGGTACAGACGAGAAAGTGTTCGAAACAGAAGGAATAGAGAGAAAGAAAGAAGGGGAGAACTAGAAAGAAAGATCAGAAAGAAAGAAACTAGCAAACAAAGAAACAATGAGTGATGTATGTGTATACGAGCGAGAATGGTTGGATTGTGTAGAAGTATGAATTCTTTCAAAATAGTCAGTGAATCGTTGACATTTCCACATATATTTCCAGAGAACAAAACCATTAAAATGTACATGTGTGTATGTGTCTGTATGTGTATTTATGTGTGCGTATGTATGATTGCATATATATGACGATGAGTACTCAAGTTGTTCGAACTACTGTACTCACGGCTCATTGAAATATAAAGT
>NC_142930.1:99909258-99926758 GCF_046866305.1 Octopus bimaculoides | reverse complement strand
TCTCTGTTTTATGAAGAATGTCTGTCTTACCGTGGTTCATCAGGCATAAGTTACAATTTTATGTCGGTATCTTGCGTCGATGATCACTGGACCAAGCACAGGATGTAAAGTTTAGTATCCAAACGACCGCTAGTTTGTTTCTGTACCAGGTCACTATTTCTCAATCTGTTATTATATATGAAGTATATATCAATATACAGTGTTAGCATATGCACATGAAACACTAATACCTCTCGGAAGTAGTTTCGTGAGATATTTCCAGTTCATTTTAAACCATCACTTGGAGGAAACCGAAGATCTGATTGCATGTTTATAAGATGTAGGCTGAGCTTCTGGGAGATTTTGTCCCCATCAAAAATGACGCGCGGTTTATATTACTCTCCAATGCTGTAATTCCTAGACTTTATGGTTCAAACTTTGCTATATTTTCTTGTCGCCTGTCCTAACGTGTACCCCCAAGAACTTTGCTTTTATTGGCAAGCATTTCTCTATTTCTCTCTCTCTCTCTCTCTCTCTCTCTCTCTCGCTCTCTCTCTCTTTCTACCACATACACACACTTTCTTTGTATCTCTATCATTCCATCTATGATTCACTGGCTTTCTACACTTATGTTATTTTAGCATATTATGTTTCTCATAACTCCTCTCTTTAGTACTGCTCTATCATTCTCTTTTTCTAGCACTATCTCTGTTTTTCTTTCTTCCATCCTTCTCTATATTGCACTGTCTGCTCGACTGACTATCTATCTCGTTTGTTACTCCATTACTGGCTATGCCCATCTCTCTTGTTATTGAGCTGCTGAACTTGAGAGAACTTTTAGAAAGATCTATTAAATAGAACTTATAGAAAGTTCTATTTAAAAAAATCCAAGAAGACAAGTGGTTTGATTTACCAATAATAATTTCAAAAATTTTTCATTCAAAAATAGTTTATTGTTGTTTAACCATAGTTCAGTAGCAGATGAACATCCTCTCGATCAAGGATGTACCAGACATACATCTTTTTATTTATTTATTTATTCATTCATTCATACACTGTATATCATTCATAGATTGTATATCCAAACTGAGGTCAGGCTAGGTGTAGGGGCATGCACCGTTGCAGCAAGTTGCTGTAGTTATCATTTGTTGGTACATTCTCAAGTTCTCCTGGCTGACCAGTCGAGGATAGTCTCAGTCAGTCCCAATCTCCCCAAGATATCTCCTCATCAGCCGTAATCATGTGGCATGTATGTAGTCGACCAATACGGTAAGCAGGGTCTAATTTGGAAAGTCGAGCAAAATGGCTAGGCAGCCTGAATAGGCACTCTCGAGGCATACAAGTAACAAGACACATCCCAGTTTCTGGTTGGATATGAAATCCGACCAATGTTAACTGAAGCGCCCTCAAACCAAAACAATTTATTTTTACCCAAATTGTTCTTTTTTAAGAAGAAATTTCATAATTTGAGAGAGTTGGCTACCCCCTCCACTTTGACTCAACTGTAGTTGATACAGCGAAGCGTTCGAGAAGGATGATTTATAAGAGAAATACAGAGTATGCATGTTAAAAAAAGTAGAATGATGTGTAATTGTACATGCGCGCGCTTGTGTGTATGTGCACGCAATTTTTGTATGTATGCGTACAGGTATGTACATAATGTACACACACACACACACACACACACACACACATATATATATATATTGTTGTATTTCGGGATGGTCATTTTATTTATTATTTTTTTTGTTTGCCAAATAAACACACGCACTATATACATAAATATTTTTTTCTTCACTCATTTATTACTGTTTTTATTTATTTTATGTCTATTCTCCGGAAATCTTTCGTCACACATCTGTGACCTCTTCAGCGACACTTTTCATTTCCGTGTGTGTTCTTGCTCCACTTACTCCATTGATAAACGTAATGTGCGCGCGCACACACACACACACACACACACACACACACACACACACACACACACACACACATATATATATATATATATATATATATATATATATATATATATCCTCTTTCTTTCCTTTCCTGAGCGTCTGATAATACATTACTTGTACCACGTCCTCGCGTTGTTGTTTTTTCATGTTTGCTCTTCTTTGTTTGGATTCACTATATATATATATATATATATATACATACATATATATGTGTGTGTGTGTGTGCACAAACACACACATGCATGCACAAACATCAGTTTGTTTATTTATTTATCTATTTATTTATTTATTTCAGTAAGATGGCATTTGAATATTCCGAATTGAGATCTGGCGATTCTTGACACTTCAAAACAATAAACAGCAAAGTAAGTCGCATAACATTTATTTAATTATTTATGGTATATATTACGATGCACCTATTTAAGTCTACACATCACCTAACAATTTACTGACGGTAAATTGGCAGAATCGTTAGAGTATCAGACAAACTAATTGCTGTCTTGCCAATATTTAGTTACAGTTATGTACGTTATTAGGTCAAATATTTCCACGGTTAGGTTTTTACTTTCATCCTTCCTGGCGTATTGAAATAAACTGCTAGTAAATAAGTATTAGAGTCGATTTGCTCGACTAACCTCTTCAAGGTGGTGTCCCAGCACTTCCACAGTCTAATAACTGAAACAAATAAAAGATATGTGTGTGTGTGTGTGTATATATATATTGGGTCAACCCATAAATTATGCAGTTTTTTATACTTCTTTTATTTTTCAAAATTAAGATAAACAAAGTTCTTTTTAAATCTAAAATATACTTTCCTTCATTTTCTACAATGCTCTTCCAACTACCTAGCGGACTTGCAAGGCCCCTCTTCCAAAATTCACTTGTCCGTGATGAAAAATACTCCTTCAGTACTGTTCTGACCTCATCTACAGATTTCATATTTTTTCCGTCCAAATGATTTTGAAGACTGCGAAATAAATGATAATCAGATGGGACAATATCTGGCGAATATGGTGGGTGGGGAATCGTTTCCCATTCAAACTGCTTCAGCCTTTGGAATGCCATCCTCGCTGTATGTGGCCGAGCATTATCCTGATGGAAGAACACCTTTCGTCTTGAAACCAAAGATGGTCGTTTTTCTTTTTGCGCTAACTTAAGCCGCTCAAGTTGCTCACAGTAGATCTCCTTTGTTATCATTTGGTTTGGGTTTAAACGTTGAAAGTGGACTAAACCTTTCATATCCCACCAAACAGATAACAACACCTTACGTGGGTAAAGATCTTCTTTAGCCTCAGATGCAGGTGTTTCTCCTTTCCCTACCCACTGACTTCGGCGCTTGACCTTTTTATATAGAACCCATTTTTCGTCACCAGTCTCTACTCATTCCAAAAAAGGTTCATTTGTGAGATGTGACAACAAAGAAGAGCACACATTCACTATCTGCGCGCGATTAGACTCGGAAAGTTTGTGAAGAAGCTATTGACCCATTTTGATGACTTTTCCGATGGCACCCAGTTGTTGATGAATGGTTGAATGACAAAATCCAAGCTTCTCTGCTAGTTCCTCAACGGTTACAATGGGATTTTGTTCCACCAGGGTTTGCAAGATGTCCTCGTCGAGTTCTACAGATCTTCCAGGACGAAGCTCGTCTTTTAGGCTGTAGTTTCTGGCTCGGAATTTCTGAACCACCGTTGACACTGGCTTACATTTATTGTCCAATCCCCATACACTGCATTAATATTCTTCGCACTTTCCATTGCATTGTTGCCTTTATTGAATTTATAAAGCAAAATCTGCCGAATATGCTCCTTTGTTACTTCCATTATAGCTTTGAAAAAATAACTGTTAAAATCGAACTATTCTTCAAAACTTGCACTAAAAAAAAGTTGATGCAGGTAGTTTATCCCGTCCCCCTCTGACTTTTAGTTCAGGCAATTGAAAAAACCCGAATTATTTATGGGATGACCATATATATATATTTACACGCTCATGTATATATGCATACCGATTTCAAATTTTGACACAAGGCCAGCAATTTCGAGAGAGGGATAGTCGATTACATCGACTCCAGTGCTCAACTGCTACTTATTTTATCGACTCCGAAAGGATCAAAGGCAAAGTCGGCGGAATTTAAACTCAGAACGTAAAAATGGACGAAATACTGCTAGGGCATGTTAACGACTCCGCCAAACTCGCTACCTCGGTTGCTAGAAAAATCAGTGTGACACATGTTATGTCAACACTGTACTGTTTCTATTTTTCTTCCTCTTTTACATTTTTTGTAATTACAGAACAATCTAGTCAACAGGCTTCCGTACAGTTTCCGTTTACCCAATTTCACTCACAAAGTGAGTCTGCATGAGGCTATAGATAACGGCGTTTACCCAAGATGTCACGAAGCAGGATTGAAAGCGGACCGATACGTGTGTGTGTGTGTGTGTGTGTCTGTCTGTGTGTTTGTCTGTCTGTCTGTCAGTATTTGGGGTAGGAACTGTATAAGTGCGCTCCCGCGTCTGTTTGTGTTTGTATGCAAAAGCGTTTGTATACAAAAGAGTTGTAGTGTGTTCATTTAAAATGCCACAGTTAGAACTAAATTATTATTTAATTTTAACAAAGATTAAACTTCTACCTTACAATAATAACATTCAATAATTCTTGAGTGTATGTTGGAGAAAAAAAAAGTGAGGAGGAAGGGGAGGAGGGGAGAAAGGGTAACTAGAGCCACCTCACTAACATGTGTCTCCCAATGGTGACATACGTTACTCACGTGACACTTGAAACATTCAAAGAGAAATAAGCTTATGCTAAAGAAATTATGCTTCGTACTTAAAATATTTTGCTTTCATATCTTTGTTTCTCCTCCCCTTCTCTTTACTCCACTCTCTTTCTAATTTATTGTCTCCCCCACACTCTCTTTCCCCCTCTTTCTCTCTCTCTCTCTCTCTCTCTCTCTCACATGTAGATATATTCATACATATGTTTTTATGTTGAGAATAAAAATATTTTTATACATATATGAGTTTGGGTATGTGTGCGTATGTGGTTGTGCGTGTTCGGTTGTGAACAAATATGTCTATTTATGACTATATGAACACATATGGGTTTCTATGAATGTGTGTGTATATATATAATACACACACATACACACACACACACACACACACACACACACACACAATACATACATGCAAACACAAATGCATAAAATACGCATGCATAAACAATATATATATATATATATATATATATATATATATATATATATATATACATAATAAAACACATACATACATACATACATACATACTATATAGCTATATATGTAAGTGTGTGTATATAGATAGATAGATAGCTATATATGTAAGTGTGTGTATATGGACAGACAGACAGACAGACAGACAGATAGATAGATAGATAGATAGATAGATAGATAGATAGATAGATAGATAGATAGATAGACATACGCACAAACAAGTACTCACACACAGTTATATCAATTCATACAGATACAATTATTTCTATGGAGTCATACACAAAGTAAAGAAACATAGATTAATGCTCATGTCTAAGCATATACATACGCATATATATATACATACATAGATTTCTACATTCTCACACATGCGCACATAAATGAAAACCAGAAAGCGAGACGGCTTTAATTACAGGATGTTGAAAAGGCGGGAGATATCCCAACATGCTGTTCACTGTAGGGTGTCTATAGAGTTCTCTCTTTATGTGTGTGTCAGTCAGTGTTGGTTATGTGATGTGTTGCAAGCATGTGTGTGTGTGTGTTTGCATAAAGAAACTGTGAATATGTTTCTATGTCAGTGTGTGGGTGGATGGAATGAGATGACTAAGTGCAAGGTGAGGGCTAAGATAAGTCTTGTCACTGTGTCTATGTTACCATGGAGATGGTGATGCCATTTAGCATCTGTTGCCACCGAGTCTGAGTTGTCACAGAGTTTAAGCTGCCATCATGGAATTTGTTTTCTTTGTTGTTTTGCTATAAAACCAGCATAACCTTGGAACCAGGGCTGCAATAAAGTGAAAATAGGCTATAGGCTCACAACCATCTTGTGACAAGGTTATTTACCTCGACATGAGGTCGGGTATCATTATATTATATATTTCTTGTTTATAATTTAACCCTTATGTTTAAAACGTGGGCATAGGTGTGATCTCATGGCTAAAATTTTGCTTTGCTATAATGTGGTACTCAGTCCGTTCCTACGGTGCGGTACCGTGGGCAAATGTATTCCATCATAGCCTTGGGTCGACAAAGTCATGTGTATGAAATTGTGCGTAAGCACCTTGTGTATATACTGTTAAAGGGTGGTAGCTTTAATCCACCCCACAATATGAACTTTAGTAAAGTTTAATTATTGTATTATCCTTTTCCTCGCTACTAGTTTTGGAATTCTGGTCATGGAAATTGTTCTTCCTTCTTGGACTTGGCCATACAGTTAGTTGAACGTTTGCGTGGAAGTTCCCTTGTTGGCTCGATTTCCCATGTGTTTCCCATATAGTTAACAAGGCTGCTTGTGTTAGTAGTTTGTCCTTTGTGTATAATGTGTCTGCTTTCACACTGCTTTTAAAATCTAAAAATAGTGTATTTAAGCAAAGTCAGCATTTGAAATTAAGCAAACATTCATGAATTATATGGACGCTCCTACTGCTTATATCAGTTAGCTGTAAACCATCCGCAGTAATTATTTATAGGTCGGTGGATTGTGCCATTTGAAAGCTATTTGTCTTCGCCAACGATATAGAGCAGAACCGATGGTTGAACATACATAATATCAATTATGTGTGCAGCTCTGCAACACTCTTCGCATAGTTCCAGCTTCGATCCGCAATTCATATACACAAGTATCTGAAAGTTCCTTATTAAAAAGATCGACAAGTATACAAGTCGAATTTAGGACACATTGTGTACCGGTCTTCAAAGCTGTACGAAAACACAATCAGAAGTTCATCAGGAGGACTATAATATTTAATCTGCTGATTAAATACAAATATTTACATATCCTCAGTACTTGAGACAAATCTATAACATCCACCTTTTCATCTGAAATCACAAGTCCACAGGGAAACATCTTCGTGCGATCGCCTGACCTACAACATCGAGTAACAAAATTTCCATCAAATTAGAATTTACTGCTATAATTATTTGGACATAACATTGGATAAGTCGATCCTAGATAATCTATTTATACAAGACAAAATAAATAAAAATGGGAAGATCATTACTGGAAGGTCTTTAATCGAGGCGTCTAGATTTGGAATGAAGTAAAGCTGAACAACAACAATCTTATTATCCACCTATACTCTTTTACTCTTTTACTGGTTTCAGTCATTTGACTGTGGCCATGCTGGAGCACCGCCTTTTAGTCGATCAAATCGACCCCAGGACTTATTCTTTGGAAGCCTAGTACTTATTCTATCGGTATCTTTTGCCGAACCGCTAAGTTACGGGGACGCAAGCACACCAGCATCGGTTGTCAAGCGATGTTGGGGAGACAAACACAGGCACACAAACATTTACACATATATACATATACATATATACGACGGGCTTCTTTCAGTTTCCTTCTACTAAATCCACTCACAAGGCTTTGGTCGGCCCGAGGCTATAGTAGAAGACACTTTCCCCGGAACTGCGTGGTTGGTAAGCAAGCTACTTACCACACAGCCACTCCTGCGCCTGTGTTAAACAATTGCTGTGATCTATGTTATTTTCCAACACAGCGCCATCTATAGGCCTTTTACAACCATCAATTTCCCCCAACCACTCAAATGCATTATTCAATATAGAAGATATTACTGGCTGTACCCTTACAGTGGTCAACCGCTAAAAACGAAAAACTACTACTGTTGTACTGCGGCTGATACAGTTGCTGTTCTCCTATGCTATAGCGGCTGTTTTTGCTCGTAGTATTGATTTCAAATTTTAGCAGAAAGCCAGCAAGTTCGGAACAGGGCGTAAGTCGATTGTATCGACCTCAGTACTCAACTGGTACTTCTTTCATCGATCTCGAAAAGATGAAGGGCAAAGTCAACCTCGGTGGAATTTAAACTCAGAACATAAAGGCGGACGGAATGCCGCTAAGCATTTTGCCAGCCTGCTATAACGATTTTTCCAGCTCGCCACCTTAAGTTGTGAGAAATATTACAACTATTAAATGTAACTGGCTAATGTAAATTAATATACTGTTTGTGTGTGTGTGTGTGAGCGTGTACGTATATTTATGTATATGTGTGCATGTGCATGTGTATGTGTATATGTGTAATAAAATGGATATAGTATATACACATACTTATGCCTTTACACATACATATATACATATTAGATATACATGTGTGTGTGTATATATATATATATATATATATATATATATATATATATATATATATATTTGATGTGTATATGCGTGTGTTTGCATTAGAAGACGAAGAAAAAGGGGGAAGAGAGTGTGCATAAGCGAGAGAGAGAGACGAAGAGGGAGAGAGAGAGATTCGAAGAGAGAGAGAGAGAGAGAGAGAGACGGAGGGAGAGAAATTGCACCAACTAACGGCAAAATTGGTTGATGAGACGCCAGAACTTGAAGTATGTCATATAAACAGACATGGAGTATGAGGTGGCGGCTGTGGTAGTGGCGAGGGTGGAGGTGGTGGCGAGTACAGTAGCCTATACAACAACAACTGCAACAACAGTAATACCAAATGACGGCAGCACTAGTTAGGACGAGAACACTATCAGCAAATGTAGAAATGGTGTGTTCGTCAGGGTACGCAAACACTCCTTAACACACATTCACACAAACACTCACACACGCACGCACGCATAAGCACACACACACACACACACACGTGACTACATTTCTAGTCACTTTTTCTTTCTTCCTTTCTTTCGTTCATTCATGCTCTCATTCTCACTAAATACACACACACAAATATACACACATATACACACGCGCGCAGTATAGCATATATATGTGTGTGTGTGTGTGTACATATATATGTATTACCAACCACATGGTTCTGGGTTTAGTCCCACTGCGTGGCACCTTGGGCAAGTGTCTTCTACTATAGCCTCAGGCCGACCAAAGCCTTGTGAGTGGATTTGGTAGACGGAAAATGAAAGAAGCCCATCGTATATATATGTATATATATATATGTATGTATGTGTATATGTTAGTGTGTCTGTGTTTGTCCTCCCAACATCGCTTGACAACCGATGCTGGTGTGTTTACGTCCCCGTAACTTAGCGGTTCGGCAAAAGAGACCGATAGAATAAGTACTAGGCTTCCAAAGAATAAGTCCTGGGGTTGATCTGCTCGACTAAAGGCGGTGCTCCAGCATGACCGCAGTCAAATGACTGAAACAAGTAAAAGAGTATACATATGTATACTTAGGTTGTGTGCTAAAATGTTTGTTTCCCATCCATACGGTTTCGGGTTCAGTCCCACTGCGCGGTGCCTTGGGCAAGTGTCTTCTACTTATAGCACACCCAGGTTAACTAATAACTTGTGAGTGAATTTGGTAGACGGAAACTGTTCGGAAGCCCCCCATTCTCTATGTGTGTGTGTGTGTGCACGCGCACCCCACCATCGCTTGACAACTGCTGTTGGCTTCTTTACATTCCTGTAATTTAGCGGTTCGGTATAAGGGCCCGATAGAATAAATACCTTCAAGGTAATTCCTCCAGCATGACCACAGTCCATTGAGTGAAACAAGCAAAAGATAAAAGGCATACTTTCGTAGAAACGCGCACACACACATACACACACACACACACACACACATATACGAGGGGATGCTGAAAAGTTCGTCTTTAAGGGGGTCACGAAAGGCTTTGGGTGGAGGCCCAACCTTCAGAATTCTTTTACAGAGTTCAGTAAAACTGAAGAACCGCTGCAATAAGTGTGTGAATCTGAGAGGGGAATATGTTCAATAAAATCATAATTAACCGATCCTCCTGTATTTTCTTTTACCCAGAACCAGAAACTTTTCAACGTCTCCTCATATATCTACAGATATTTTATATAGTATACACAAATATATGAAAAAGAGCTTTGCTCGAAATGTAAAACACCCTTTCTTTCCTTATGTCGTCGCGTTGTATTTTCAAGTGTTTTTTTCTCCGTTTTTTTTTTTTATATTATGTGTGTGGCGCAGGAGTGGCTGTGTCGTAAGTAGCTTGCTTACCAACCACATGGTTCCGGGCTCAGTCCCACTGCGTGGCACCTTGGGAAAGTGTCTTCTACTATAGCCTCGGGCCGACCAAAGCCTTGTGAGTGGATTTGGTAGACGGAAACTGAAAGAAGCCCGCCGTATATATGTATATATGTATGTGTGTTTGTGTGCCTGTGTTTGTCCCCCCAACATCGCTTGACAAGCGATGCTGGTGTGTTTACGTCCCCGTAACTTAGCGGTTCGGCAAAAAAGAGACCGATAGAATAAGTACTAGGCTTCCAAAGAATAAGTCCTGGGGTCGATTTGCTCGACTAAAGCCGGTGCTCCAGCATGGCCGCAGTCAAATGACTGAAACAAGTAAAAGAGAGTAAAAAGAGAGAGGTTGTGTGTGTGTGTGTATCATTGTAGATTTGTACATCAATGGAGAAGTGTTGAGTGTTGATATAATGTATTGTGGTGGTGGTGGTGGTGGTGGTGGTGGTGGTGGTGGCGGTGGAGGAGAATATATTTTACGTTGTGGTGGTGGTAGTGGTAAGGTGGTGGTAGAAATAATTGAAGCGGACGGTGGGGGAAAATAGATAAATTAATTCGCAAATATAAATAGATGAATAAGGTTTCTCTTTCGTCTAGACCACCACCACCACCACAGCCACCGCTATCTTACCATCAATTCTGTCTACCGTCATTCTCACTCCAGCACTTCGTCACGTGTGTGTGTGTGTGAATATATGTGCGCGCGCGCGTCTATGAAATAAATATCTATACATGCATATACATACATATATATATATATATATATATATATATATATATATATATGGATATTCATATATATATATATATATATATATATATATATATATATATATATATATATATATATATATGGATATTCATATATATATATATATATATATATATATATATATATATGGATATTCATATATATATATATATATATATATATATATATATATATGGATATTCATATATATATATATATATATATATATATATATATATATATATATACCAGAGAGTGAGACAGAGATAGAGAGAAAGGGAGTGACTTTGTGTCTACATGTATGCATCTAGCTATGTATGTTAATGTGGTGATTAGGTCCACAAATTATTATTATTATTATTATTATTATTATTTGTTCGGAATCGGAATTAGAGCATACGATTCTAAGTGTAGGAGGGATGAATGGTATGTGTGACTTATTACACCTCCATCTACAACAGCCATTAATCATTATCACCACCAACATCACCATCATCTCCACTACTACTAATTGTACTACTGAAAAGACTGCTGCTGCTGCTACTATAACTACTACTACTACTACTACTACTACTACTTCTACTACTACTACTATTTACTGGAAACTCAGAGTAGCGACAGAATGAAGTGTTTAGGACTTCTTGTCTGAACTGTAAATCAAATTCTAATATATGTGTATATGTGTGTGTATTTGTGTTTGTGTGAGCACGCGCGCGCGTATATATATATATATATATATACATATATATACATAAAACAAATAATAAATGAGTATATGCATATATACGTACAAGTATGTGCATACCTACATCTACATATATATATATATATATATATATATATATATAGAGAGAGAGAGAGAGAGAGAGAGAGATACACACACACACACACACACCTGCATATATATATATATATCTATATGCAGACAGACAGACAGCCAGACAGACAGATAGATAGACAGATGGATAGATAGATAGATAGATAGATAGATAGATAGATAGATACACACACATGCATATATATACAGGTGGATGTCGGTATGCACATACCTGTACGTATATATGCATATACTCATTTACTATTTGTTTTTACCTGACCGAACGCAGCGTCACCAATTTGTAAGTAGTTTTCACAACTTTATATTTTCCGACGCTACTCTATCTCTTTCTCTTTCTCTTCCTCTATCATTTTTCCCCCTCTCGTTCTTCCTCTGTTTACTACTACGTATCTCTCTTTACCCCTCTCGTTCTTCCTCTGTTACTACTACGTATCTCTTTTTCCCCCCGCGTACTTCCTCTCTTTCTCTCGTTGCTCACCTATTCTTCTACTTCCTCCCTTTGTTTCTCCCTCTACCACTCTCTCTCTTCCCCTTACACCGGCATGGTCACATGCTTCCGGTCAATAATCCTTTTCTTCCTTGGCTATCGCCGAGCAAACACGCGAACTTACTTCGTCCCCACTTTCAAGTTCGTGCTTCAAAGCGTTCAATACACACATAATTTTTCCCGTCTGGCCGTATAGCCTTTTCTGTTTGTTTTCCTGTCTTGTTTTTTGTCCGCCACTACATTCCTCCATGGCAAGGTTTAATTTGTGTATACAAATTTAATTTGCGGTCCATGGGAAGAGCCGTTTTAACGATGCGTCCTACCCAGCTCTTCGAAACGCCGGTGTTAAAGCGGGGGTAGCTGATGAAGGAGAATGTTCTCTATGTGGCTTGTGTGTTTTCTTGTCTACGTTTTGTTTGCAATGTCCTGTACCCAGATATGCACCTATACATACAGGTGGATGTCGGTATGCACATACCTGTACGTATATATGCATATACTCATTTACTATTTGTTTATATATATATATATATGTAGACAGACAGACAAACAGATAGACAGACAGATAGATAGATAGATAGATAGATAGATAGATAGATAGATAGATAGATAGATAGATAGATAGATAGATAGATAGATAGATGAGCGTGAGCATTATTTTATACACAATTTAGCTAGGATAACACATCCTGACCTCAGTTTCGTTCGGTCGGTTGATCGACCTCGCCCATAACCAAATTGAAATTTTATCAACCGCCCCAAGTAAATCAACGTTGCAGTTACATATATTTTTCGTTAGCGACATAGATTAAGATATTTAATTAAGTACGCTAGGTGTCATACATTGAATATGGTGAATTATAAAATACTTAAATTCACTGAGATTATCTATGCTATTAGGATACAGTAGCTCCTTTTATAATGTTTGAAATCTAAAAGAAGAGACAACGAACACAGTTGCAATAAAATCAATTTATGAAAAATTTGGAAAATATAGAAAATGAACTCTGGGAGTAAATCTTCGCGCTATAAGGTTCTACACACTTTCAACATGAATAGCACACTTGTATGGATTTGAAACGATCAACACGAGAATGGTATAATTTCTTATACATAAACAAGTATGTGAGGCTGTTTGTGTACATACATACATACATACATGTGTGTGTGTCTGTGCGTGCGTGGCCATGCTGGAGCACCGCTTTTAGTCGAACAAATCGATCCCAGGATTTATTCTTTTTAAACCGAGTACTTATTCTATCGGTTTTTTTGCCGAACCGTTTAGTTACAGGGACGGAAACACACCAGCATCGATGGTGGGGGGGGGGACAAACGCAGACACACAAACATATATACATACACACGCATATATATATATATATATATATATATATATATACGACGGACTTATTTCAGTTTCCGTCTGCCAAATCTACTTACAAGGCTTTGGTCGGCCTGAGGCTATAGTAAAAGACACTTGCCCAATGTGCCACACAGTGAGACTGAACCCAGAACCATGTGGTTGGTCAGCAAGTTACTTACCAAGGAAATAAAGTGATAGATAGATAGATAGATAGATATATACATACATACATACATACATACATACATACATACATACATACTTATATACATAAATACATACATAGCAGTATATAAAAATAGATACGTGTGTGTGTGTGTGTGTACATTGCATCAAGGAAAAGAAAATCCCGCCAGATTACATTTCAGAGAACTTTCATATCCGATTTATCATTTTTTCACACGCTCAGACTTCACCTTCGTTGGAGTTGTGTATATTTGTGTATGTATGTATGTATGTGTGTATGTATGTATGTATGTTTGTATGTATGTATGTATGTATGTGTGTATATGTAACTGTGTACGTTTGTTTGTGTGTGCGTGAAAGTGTTTTACATGTATCTGTACATCTATCAGTTTACGTTAATTTAGGAGTTTGTGTGTGTGTGTGTGTGTATCGAGAGAGAGAGAGAGACAGACAGACAGACAGACAGAGAAAGAGAGAGAGAAACGTATACATATCCATACACAAACGAATTTGTAAGACATCTATAAAAATTCTACAAGCAATAATGTGTGTGCATACACAGTCAAACAGACAGACACACAGACACACAGATAGATAGATAGATAGATAGATAGATAGATAGATAGATAGATAGATAGATAGATAGATAGATAGAAAGATAGATAGATAGATAGATAGATAGATAGATAGATAGATAGATAGATAGATAGATAGATAGGTAGGTAGGTAGGTAAGTAGGTAGGTAGATTTACATACAGATAGGTAGCTTGAGTTCTCACACATGACAAATAAATGGATCTCTGTCGTTTTCGAAGATGAGTATTCAGTTGTTCAACCGAGCTTTATTTTCATTGAATTAGTGTGTAAATATGACGGCGAGCTGGCAGAAACGTTAGCACGCTGGGTGAAACGCTTAGCGGTATTTCGTCTGTCTTTACGTTCTGAGTTCAAATTCCGCCGAGGTCGACTTTGCCTTTCATCCTTTCGGGGTTGATAAATTAAGTACCAGTTGTGTACTGGGTCGATCTAATTGACTGCCCCTCCCCCCAAAACTTCGGGCCTTGTACGTAGAGTAGAAAAGAATTAGCATGTAAATGACTGAGTAGTTCACAGTCACACGCACCTTCACTTAAATCCTTGGGTAGAATCAGTGTGACACGGTGTGTGTGGTTAGAATGGACCTTTGAATCGCTGCTAGCTAGAGTGTGCGCCACCAGGGGTCGCCTTTGAGTTCCCCCTTCTCTCATCCTCAAACAAGTTCCAAAGTGTCGCTTCCATAAAAGCGTCCCCCGGAGTGGACCGATCCTTTGTGAGTGAAATCGGTAGATGGAAACAGTGTGGAAGCCCGTCGTACATATATGTGTGTGTGTCTGTGTGTGCGTGTTGTGATATGTGTGTATTTATGTATATATGAGTGTGATTGTGTCTTTGTGCTTGAGTATGCATCCCCACATTGCTTGAGAGCCGGTGCTGGTTTGTTTACGTCGCCGTAATCTAACGATTTCGGCAAAGACACCGATAGAATAAGTATCGCCCTTTTAAAAAATAAGGAAAAGGGTCGATCTGTTCGCCTAAATTTTTCAAGACATCAAGCATGGCCGTAGTCCAATGACTGGAACAAGCAAAAGGTAAAAAGATAAAAGATATTATTGAACAGTAAAAAAGAAAACAACAGCCAATGTCCCCATGTTGCTAATACCAGCTTGCAGTGACACTAATAATCATGATACCATGCAAGTATGAGAAACCTTTTGCGAGA
This sequence comes from Octopus bimaculoides, assembly GCF_046866305.1. Classification (NCBI taxonomy): domain Eukaryota; kingdom Metazoa; phylum Mollusca; class Cephalopoda; order Octopoda; family Octopodidae; genus Octopus; species Octopus bimaculoides. The sequence continues at coordinate 99,911,202 of NC_142930.1, read as the reverse complement.
TGGATAAGGTATGGCTCATCATCCGGTGGGATACACTATTAACAATGTTCAAGGTAATTTTTAGTCGACCATGCCATTCAGAATGTCCTGCAGGCCACAGTCAGCTAATAATTGTATCGTGTTTTCACATGGCAGCTGGTTTATTCTATTCACATTAAAGTTTTAGTCATTTGTTTAATTATTCTTTACTTTCGCACCGTTTTTCACACAATCAGCTTTTGTCATATCCCCACCGTCGTTCTTAATCAATTGTTCATACAATTTTCTGACGTCAGAATTTGTCGTAGCCATCTCCCTCCCTCTCTCTTTCTCTGACAGTTAGTCGCTATGGAACTCAAGTCAGATGAACTTGTACTTATCTGGCATAGATACTGCAAAACTGATGAATTTAATTTGATTAACATTAAAGAATCTACAGAAGTGTATGTGCGTGCGTGTGTGTGTGTCTGTGTACATGCGTGCATGTACACGCACGCACACAAACATACATACATACTTACATACATACATACATACATACATACAATATATTAAAATATATATACATCCACACATATATTTACGTATATATGTATGTATATATGTATATATGTTTCTGAGTATTATTGTTTTAACCCGAGTTTAACTCTGACCAAACAAGACATTCCAACCATGACAATCTTTAGTTACTTTCAAGCATTCTATCCAAAACTAATTATCCGATGCATTTTTCTTTCTGAAGATGACAAGATGTGATCTGAGGAGAAATATGACTGCTGTTTCAAGCTCTTTAAACGGCTACATAGGGAACCCTCTCGGTGATAGCTGTCTCCAAACAATTAGGGTTCTAAATATTTGCATATCAAATAACTCATACAATCATACGACACATGTAATATAGATAGATAGGTATATAGATCGATCGATCGATAGAGAGAGAGGGAGAGGGAGATAAACTCCGGTGTATACGCACTCACACCACACATACACACACACACATACGCATACGTATGGCGGCGAGCTGGCAGAAACGTTAGCACGCCGGGCGAAATGCTTAGCGGTATTTCGTCTGCCGCTACGTTCTGAGTTCAAATTCCGCCGAGGTCGACTTTGCCTTTCATCCTTTCGGGGTCGATTAAATAAGTACCAGTTACGCACTGGGGTCGGTATAATCGACTTAATCCGTTTGTCCCCTCTGTCCTTGTTTGTCCCCTCAGTGTGTAGCCCCTTGTGGGTAGTAAAGAAATAACACACACATACGCATACGTACGCACACTTTCACACACACACGTGGTTGTATAGGCCTTTATATGTAACCGTGCTTCTGTGCTTGCATATATAGTGAGCAACTTTTTTCCAAACATAACATGTACTCGAGTTTAATCGTCTGCATTACTGATTTCGCTGTTTATAACAGTAATTAAACATCTTTTATGCTTAATAGGAAAAAGAATGGTTTAAATCTATAAACAGTTGCTCTCCTTCTCAGCCTTATTTGAGTGAATAAATCATAGCAGTACATTGTGACTGCGTGTTGCAAGTCAGCGGCAAAGGATCATATGAACAATGTTTTCAGCTTTTAAGTAACACAATTGTTGCCGTGTGATTTAAAAATCTGTTTAGTTGTTCCTCTTGGTTACTTTCAATCCTTGTTTCATTTGTTCTCTGAGTGAGATTTTGGTTTTATATGATTCACTAGCAGAGATACCCAGCGTTGCTCGGGATTAAAATAACTCAGTTTTTTTTTTTCATTGTTTTACTTGTTTCAGCCATATGACTGCAGCCTTGCTGGAGTACCGCCTTTAGTCGAACAAACCAACCCCACGATTTATTCTTTGTAAGCCTAGTACCTATTCTATCAGTGGCTTTTGCTGAACCGCTAAGTTACGAGGACGCAAACACAGCAACATCAGTTGTCAAGCGATGGTGGGGGTACAAGCACACACATACACACACACACACGCA
>NC_142930.1:99896758-99899258 GCF_046866305.1 Octopus bimaculoides | reverse complement strand
CTTATTATATGTCGGGTGAAATCAGGTTGGAAAACCAGTAAAATGCGGATGAGGAATATTTAGAAAAACTATTAAGAATATTTGCTCTGAGCCATTTTGTTTCGTTCCATATTCCATGGCATTGAGCAGTAACATTTATTCATTCAAGTTCCATCCAGTTGGAAATATATATCTCAGAGGAAGTTACATTTTACTAACAGCTTGAACAGTACAAGTAGTGTATAACTGATTCGTATTTGATTAGCTTGCCACATTGATACTGATTAAATAGATATTGTAGATGGACCGGACAGGACTGGACTGGCGAGCCAGGATATGCCCATTTGTTGTATTCATCGTGCGCACGCGCACAGACACACATTCATACACCCTCAATATTACTTAATAACTGGTTCTAAATTGATTAGGTACAATAACAACAATATGAAAAATAAGTATAAAAATAATAGCTCTCTGAAAGCTTAGGTGAGGGTAACCATAACAACAACGCGCAGACTGCTCGAAAGGCGACTCCCAAACACCATCACTAGAATCACGAGCCAATGAGGCAGTCTATGCGTGGTCGCTTGATCTGCTAAAAGTAGTAGCTGAAATACCCTTAAATCGTAACCTCCAAGCGTCTTAGAAAAGAACACGACGGATAATGTAATCCTGGATTCCCGTCATATTGGAACAAGATGAGACGTTCACGGATGGAATGCCGTTGATCGTGGATTTTCAATATTATGGTTGACCTAGGGTTAAAAAAAACAAGACTATCCCCAACAGTAATAGCATTGATACAGCCAGAAATGAAGGTATACCTGGCCACATGGCCTGTTAGAAATAGGAATTAAATATCTCTCAAATCCACAGTCTGCCATCTTAATTGAGAAACGATTACATTAGATAACAAGAAAGGCAGGATAGTCATGGCCGTAATCCTTTATCATGGATCTATTCAATTAAAGCTGACTTAGAGATCAATAACAATAACAACAACAACAACCTTCAACAAAATTTCCACAACGTATACTGCATTCAACATCACCTCCTACCACAACCACCAGAACAACTACATCAGCTCCACCACCACAACCGTCTGCACCAGCAAGTACCAACTAGGGAGGCCACCACGTGGTCATTTTGCCAACTAAAAATAACAGTTAAATCTACTTTTTTTTTAGCCTTCCATTAACTTATACTGCATTCAACATCACCTCCTACCACAACCACCACAACAACTACATCAGCTCCACCACCACAACTGTTAGCACCAGCAAGTGCCAACTAAGGAGGCCACCACGTGGTCATTTGGCCAACTAAACATAACAGTTAAACCTACTTTTTTTTTAGCCTTCTGTTTTAGTAAAGAACACGTTTGAATAATGTAATCCTGGGTGTCCAGCATATAAGAAAAAAAGACGGTTTGATTACCGTTTAGTATGTCTATGATCAGTGGGTTGCGTTATCAGGGCGGACCTGAAGTCAAACAACAACAACAACAACAGCAGCAGTACCAACAACAACAACAATATTAACAGCAATAGCAACAACAACAACAACCAATCAAAGCTAACACAACTCATCGATTGTTCAACATTCCCGGTTATGGGTTTTGATTTGCCAGTGTAAAGCGAGTAATCGACATCCGGAAAGAATTTATATCCGGGTGTTTTATAGTTATCGACACTCAGTATGCTGTGTTAGAAAAAAAACCATTGATAAAAATTTGGCATCATTGGGATGTGGAACCAATTGGTGGGGATGGAGATGGAGAGGAGAAGAATTGTGATAGATTAGGTGTTGTAGTGTGAGATAATGTTTGTGTCTCTATGTTGGACGTATACAGTGTGTGTGTGTGTGTGTGTGTGGGTGTGTGTGTGTGTGTGCTTGTGCGTGTATTAGGCTTGTCAGGCGTGATGCACGCGGTTTATTGTGGGGAGCTAGCGTATCTTTATATTAATTTTACTGATGTCACTGATGGACGATTTTATGATGTAAAATCTACTTACATATATGTATGTATGTATATATGTATGTATGTATGAATGTATGTATGTAGTGGAGGTTCAATGGCCCAATGGTTAGGGCAGCGAACTCGCGGTCATAGGATCGCGGTTTCGATTCCCAGACCGGGCGTTGTGAGTGTTTATTGAGCGAAAACACCTAAAGCTCCACGAGGCTCCGGCAGGGGATGGTGGCGAACCCTGCTGTACTCTTTCCCCACAACTTTCTCTCACTCTTACTTCCTGTTTCTGTTGTACCTGCATTTCAAAGGACCAGCCTTGTCACACTGTGTCACGCTGAATCTGTGTGAATCTGGGTGGAGGAGTCATGTTGTAGGCTGGTATAATTGGGGACAGATTTGTTGGTTCATTCAGGGTACCTGAAGAGGTTAAAGTCACCGCAGCCGCCTACTGCAATCTCTTAAAGGAGGTCTTGGATCTCTGGCTAGATGACGTACTGCTGCCACTTCTAAGGAATCTCGTATTCATGCATGACAACACCCCCTCCCACT
>NC_142930.1:99869258-99884258 GCF_046866305.1 Octopus bimaculoides | reverse complement strand
CTGTTCGAGAGAAACTTTTGTTCCAAAATGCTTTTCGTTGGTTTATATTATGGCTTTTCTCCCAACAATCGATAATTCTGTTTGCTTATCTCTATATTTCTTCTGTCTCTCTCTCCAGCTCTCCCTTCTCCCCTCCCTCTCCTTCTCCCCCCTCTCTCTGTCTCTGTCTCTCTCTTTAACTTTCTTCCCCTCTAAAATCTTCACGACACTGTCTATTTACATAACTCTTCCACCTGTACCTTGTGATTATTGATGATGTTGTTCTAGTTGCTATTTTTGATGTCCTTGTATTCCCTTTTTCCCACTGTGCATGTTTTTTACCTTTAAAAAGATTTTATTTCAGCTCGGAAAGATAACAAGACACTCATCAGTTATGTTGTTTCTCCGCCGCCTACGGCAGAAACTGTACCTCGTCACAGTAACTGTTTAAACACAAAACAACAAAATGGCCGATGAGCTATACAAATGTTTTAGTTCTCTTTATAACATTGCTATGTATTGGCCGAAGCTACAAGATGGCAACTTCGAAATGGCAGGCCGCAACAGCTATGAGGCACGGATGTGTTATATCTTGTTCAATGTACTGTACGTCTATCAGCCATTACAACTACACGAACCAACAAGGGAACCTTCCACGGCCACTTGACCTGCTATAAATAGCAGCTGACTATTCCTCAAATTATGCCTTGCTATCTTAAATATAGGAAAACATGTTACATTATGTAGTCTCCTAATTCACCTTAACTAAAATGCCTTCAGTAACAGATTCTGAATCATGGTTAAACAACAGCAATAACACCATAAATGTTACTCTTTTACAATATGTATTCTTTCTATTATTGATCAATTGCAGCATTTCTAGATTACAGCTCTGTCCAAATATAAAAAAAAGTAATGAAAGATGATTATAATTAGATTAAGCAAAAGATTACAACAATATGTAGTACTAGTAATACTAACATAGAGTAATAGTTATATTAATGCACTGAAATTTAAGGTACTACAAATGAAGGTATTGAAAAAGTGAGGAGCCGCAATGGCCCTGTGGTTAGGGCAGTGGACCTGCGGTCAAAGTGGACTCGTGGTTTCGATGCCCAGACTGGGCGTTGTGAGTGTTTATAGAGCGAAAACATCTAAAGCTTCACGAGGCTCCGGCAGGGGGTGGTGGCGAACCCTGCTGTATTCTTTCACCACAATTTTCTTTCTTTCTTCCTGTTTCTGTTGGACCTGTATTTCAAAGGGCCAGCCTTGTCACACGCTGTGTCACGCTGAATCTCTCCGAGAACTACGCTATGGGTACACGTGTGTGTGGAGTGCTGAGCCACTTACACGTTAATTTCAAGAGCAGGCTGTTCCGTTGATCGGTTCAACTAGAGCCCACGTCGTCGTAACCGACGGAGTGCCACGAATTGCAATAGTATAGAAATATATATGCGCCGAAATTTACGATACCATAACTGAAGGTACTACAACCGCAATAATGATGTTAATGCGCTGAAATTTAAGGTACCACAACTGAAGGTATTGTGATAATAATAGTAATGCGCTGAAATTTTGAGGCCCCACAACCGAAGGTGCTACAAAGTAAACTATAACGGTAATGTAAAGAACCATATTTAACAATAACGGGTACTACACAACAAAGAACTGTGAAGGAAGCTGCAATGCTCTCATACATTAAATACTACACTGTACCTAAAAATGTTCACATTTTTTATTCTATTGAAAATAAAATTTTAAATCTATTTCATGTCATCTTTTTTTCTTTTTGTCTTTGTGTTTAATCCATCTTTTCCACGATTTCTAACGATTTTTTCAATAGATATCTTTTCGAATGGCATTTACTCTCATACTGCTAGAGTGAATATCCCTATATCTCACAGTATATCTTTCGATATTGGGGCTATATCAAGAAATATTCCATTGGTATTATTATTGCTATATCCCAGCGTACTATAACTGTTCAGATTTATACTGCTTTCTCTTCAACTAAACACACATGCTTAAATTTCTAGAGAAGACCAAGTGAGAAAGTGTGGCCTTCATGGCTTATTTTAAACTTAGGCAATATAAGTGAATTGAAATGACTTTCGATCAGAGATCTAAACCGATAATAATATTGACTCGCTTCGACTGAGCTCTATGGTAAAATTACTGCTCTCATTGATATCAAGTTATATGCAATTGCTGGAGGTGTTGATATCAAATTATCAGTCATTATTCATATCAAATATCTTAACCATAGCTTTTAGCTGATAAATTTAACTTACTGTTAATAATGTTGCTAATCCTTCCGTAACACTCTTTTGAAGTTGACTACTGATAACAGATAGCAGCTTCCCATGGATACTTGGTTACTGATAACAACTAGCATGGAAGCAGTTGATACCCAATTACACACACATACACACATGTATGTATGTATGTATGTACACACACATACATTAAAGAGACACGCTCACATAATTCTACAGGCATATACATATGCATTCACACACCAAGTGTAAAGCTAGAAAGCTGTCAATTTCCGTCGGAATATGGATGAATTGTGCAACTGTAAGTAAATCCTACTAGTCTTCACCGGGGTACAAAGGATTAAATGGCACCATTAGAGCGCATATTCCCCACTCAGTGATTCTGACTTTAAAATGTCGTTACATCTTAATATCTACATCACCGAAGCTGCAATAATGTTTTATACAAACAATATCAAACAACTTTAGGGTGTAGGATTCTAAATTTCTGTAACCCTTGGTTTATACGAAAGCATACACGAGCTTAATTTTACCCAGAAATACTGCCGGGGTAGGTTACGTGAAAGGGTAACCGTTATTTTCTCTGTGAAATCTCCATTACAACAGTAGGTTTTATATAGACATACACGAGCTCAAACAGAATTATAAATCATTAGAAATAGCATAAAACAGTAGGACACGGGATTAAATGCCTCCTTAGTTTTTAGAAGTCTCCGCCTACATTCTAACTTACAATTTTGCCAGAATCGAGTCGATATCTCATCCGCTTCTGGTTGATAAAATATGAGCCAGCAATTTTTTATGGCCGACTAAATCTATGCTACACAAATTTGTAGACTTGTAGCTGTAAGGCAATATACTAAGGTAAGAAATTACTATTCATTTCTTTTAACTAGGCACTATGGCAACATTTTTGTGCAGTATGTTTTATTAATTGTAAAACCCAACTGAGGTTAATGAGATTTGAACTGCAGGTGTAGGTGAACTGAAATAAATATATCACAAAACATTTATTTTGATATACCACTTATTTTCCATATTCCTCTCTTCACTCTTCTTAGGAGTATCTAGTGTAGTTAATTGCAGAAACAGCTGAGTTACAGCCTTTGTGCTTTGATTTTAAATTCTGATGGCGTGCGGACGAAGAATTGGAGCGGCCGGCTGTTCAGGGAATAAGTGCATAAAATCTGTATCTTGTAAGATTTATTGAAAATTCAAGATACATGGAGTTAGCGGACCTGTGTATACTGTTTTACTTGTTTCAGTCATTTGACTGTGGCCATGCTGGAGCACCGCCTTTAGTCGAGCAAATCGACCCCAGACTTATTCTTTGTAAGCCTAGTACTTATTCTATCGGTCTCTTTTACCGAACCGCTAAGTGACGGGGACATAAGCACACCACCATCGGTTGTCAAGCAATGCTAGGGGACACACACACACACACACACACACACATATATATATATATATATGGGAGAATATACAAATAATAACAACAGACGAGGACAGGTGGTGTAAATAACAAAAGTATATATTAGTATGACGCTCGGGAATACGGAAAGTCTTTGACGTTTCGAGCTACGCTCTTCAACAGAAAGAATACGGAGACAAGGAGAAAAACACGGAGAAAAAAAAATTGGGAGAAAAAAAAATGGAGACGGTCTTCTTTCAGTTTCCGTCTACCAAATCTACTCACAAGGCTTTGGTCGGCCCGAGGCTATAATAGAAGACACTTGCCCAAGATGCCACACAGTGGGACTGAACCCGGAACAATGTGGTTGGTAGGCAAGCTACTTACCACACAGCCACTTCTGCGCCTTAATTATTCGATATAACCCCCACCAGGCGACCGTGGAATCGAGAAAGGCGCATTTCACGGTTGTAGCTGACAAATTTTAGAATGTCTGACAGAAGTGCTGCTTCAGCTCATCTTTGTAGCAGGCAGTCTTGTTGATTACTTGCTCGACCGCGCCATAAGAAAAATAGTCCAGAGGATTTCAGTCTGGAGAGTTAGAAGCCCACATGACTGGGCTGGCATGGTCGTAAAGAAGTTATCTCGAGCCACTTTTGAGTCTTCCTGGCCATGTATGCGGGTGCAGAATACATGTCTCTTGAGTCCAGGACTTCATCACAGTCTCCAGAACCCCCTGATACACATCCTGGTTCACCTTCAGGTTCATTTAAAGGAGTGAGGGGTCATGACATTTTTCTCACTCTGATCGCGCCGGAAACGATGATGTGTACAGGAAACTTAGTCTTCATGGCCCTAGGAACATGATGCAGGCTAACTAGTAACCACCTGTTATTCTGCTTTTTGTGTGCCGTGTTCTGGTAAAAGATTTCTTTTCCATCTAAGAAAAACCACATGTTTGATTCCAAAGGATGCCACAGTTTATTCAACACCTTCTTCTTGCCCCTGTTCATGCGGTTCTACTTGAACATTTGAGTGAGCAGCTGTCCTGCTTCCATTTTGTAACACTTGTAACAAAGGTCTTCATTCACACAAGTTCTAACAGTCTCCTCATCATAGTCCAGTTGTCTGGCAATCTCGTGTATCACAATGGAGGAGGTCTTCCTCAATTAACGGCTCAACTTTCTGGATGACATCAGCATTTCTCGCCCTTTCTTTACTGCGATTATGAGTTTTCCCCGCAGCCAGTGTCAACGTCAAACTTACTGTCCTCTAACTCCTGCCTCACCCTCTGGACTGTAGCCAATGGGTGCATATTAAGTTACCAACAATGGCCTTGTAATTCCTGCCTATGCAGACTTTGTAGACCACCACCTTGCTTTTCCTCTCTTCAAGCTACTTCCATTTTTTTAATCCGTCCAAGTTCAACATAGTTCTCGAAGCCAAATACAATTTGAAAGGAAAGCAATATTAATTTGCATCATAGCTTTCAAACTATTTTATTTTTATTTAAATAGATGCACTAATTTATACAAATATCATACTCTCTCTCTCTATCTCTCTCTCTCTCTCTCTCTCTCTCTCTCTCTCTCTTTCTCTCTCTCTCTCTCTCTCTCTCTCTCTCTCTCTCTCTCTCTCTCTCTCTCTCTCTCTCTCTCGATTTCTGATAAAATGGACACATCCTACATGCCTACAAAGTTGTAATTCTTATGAGTCAAACTTTTATTAAAAACATATCTAATTTCAACAAAATGTATGAGTTGATAGTTTATATATATATATATATATATATATATATATATATATATATATATATATATACATGAATGTATGTATATATATATATTCAATTTTTTTTCTCCGTGTTTTTCTCCTTGTCTCCGTATTCTTTCTGTTGAAGAGCGTAGCTCGAAACGTCAAAGACTTTCCGTATTCCCGAGCGTCATACTAATATATACTTTTGTTATTTACACCACCTGTCCTCGTCTGTTGTTATTTTTTGTATATTCTCCCATATATATATATATACATATATATATATGTATATATGTACATAAATGTATGTATATATATGTGTGTATGTACATAAATGTATGCATGTATGTGTGTGTGTGCGTGTGTTTGTGTACATACATATATATATATACGTAAATGTCGAACGACGAGAATGAGTGCTGAGCACCGCATTGGTGGATAAAATTTCTTTATTTGTGTATTGAGGCTTTCATGTTAAGAAAAATATCTTAATATCTTAACATAAAACCAATGGTAGCCTTAACAACAAATATATATGGTGGCTGAAAAGCTACTGGTTTTTGGTTAAAAAAATACGGGAAAATGCTAATTATAAGTTCATTGAACATATTCCCCACTCAGATTCGCACACTTATTACAACAGTCCTTCAGTTTTTCTCAACCCTGTAAAAGAATTCGGAAGGTTGGGACTCCAGCCAGGCCTTTCGAGACACCCTTAAAAACAGAAATTCATCAGCGTACCCTCGTGTGTATATATATATATATATATATATATATATATATATATATATATATATACCTCATGGTTAGGGTGTTGCACTCTTGCATTCACGATTTAACGATTATGATTTCAATACCGAGACCGGATGGTGCGATGTGTTCTTGAGCAAGACACTTCATCTCCCGTTGCTCTGCGATCCTTCGACACCTGACGCGTGGTACGCTGTGCACCTGTTCAGACAATGTCGATTTGATGGGGCGGAGTGAACTAATGTGCAGCACATACCTTTGATCACCATAAACAAATCATTCGTGCAGGTCGTTCGACAAAACCTAAATGCTCCAACGTTGTTTTCGACAAGAGAATATATATATATATATATATATATATATATATATATATATATATATATATATATATAAAGTGAGAATTTACAAAAAACAAAAGACAAAGACGGGTGTGTAAACAACAAACAGAAGTATGAATTTTAACGCTCGGGAAGTGAGAAAGTCTTTAACACAGAAATAGACAGGGAGAGAAAATAAAAAAAGGTTTAGTGGCTAGCAAACTATCATGATGAATGCCGGACAGAGGAGTCACACAGGAGAGCTAGGAAGAATATATATATATATATATATATATATATATATATATATATATATATATATATATATATATATATATATATATATATATATATATATATATATATATACATACATACATTAAAGGAGAACCTGGATGAACTGGATGAACTGGATGAACTGGATGAATTGGATGAACTGGATGAAAAATTGACCGCCTGATTTGTTCATTACAAGTGCAATCTGTGAGTGGAACCACAAAAGTATGCAAGACTTTTCTCAAATTCCAAATGTGAATTTGTTTGTGTTAACTACACCCCAAAGATGGAGCGTTGTATCTTTGTTGGAAACCGGCTCCCTGCTCAGTGGAAGATTTATAGTAATTAAGAAATAGAAGAGACCTACATTCACACACACTCTCACGCATACACAAACACACACACACACACACACATATATACACAGATACGCTTGCATACCCACACTCACAGAAGCAGTAATTCCAGGTCTTGTCTGTGATATGTATTTATGTCTGCAATAAATACAATCGCATGAATATGTTGTGGTTTGGAGAAATTGTTCTGAAAATATATTGATCATCTTCAGTTGGTCTGAGAATATTGATTCACTGAGAATTGTTGTGCTCAAACAATTTTTGTAGGGAATATCAAGAAAGTCACATAACTGATTATTTCTTTTCAAATTGTGTCTATTAAAATTTCACATTCTCAGGCAGCGAGCCGGCAGAGTCGCTAGTGCGTACCGGAAGAAATGCTTAGCTATGTCGTTTCAAATAAACCACGACTCACCACTATTATTATTATTATTATTATTATTATTATTATTATTGTTGTTGTTGTTGTTGTTGTTGTTGTTGTTGTTGTTGTTGTTGTTGTTGTTGCATTTCGCCCGTCGCTACGTTCTGACTTCATATTCCGCCGAGGTCGACTTTGCTTTCATCCTTTCGGTGGCGATAAATTAAGTACCAGTGAGACACTGGTGTCGATGTAATTGACTAGTCCCCCTCCTACCAAATTTCGGGCCTTGCACTATAGTAGAAAGGATTATTATTATTATTATTATTATTATTATTATTATTATTATTATTATTAGGGCAGCGAGCTTACAGAATTGTCAGCACGCCAGGCGAAATGCTTCGCGGGATTTCCGCCGAGGTTGACTTTGCTTTTCATCTTTTCGGGGTCGATAAATTTAGTACCTTACACAGCTTTTGCAACACTATGACTGGGTATTGAAACAATTAATGAATCTTTCAAATGTGGATGTGATGTATCTCGAGTTTGCAAAGGCCTTTGACATGTTGATTATGGGATGATATGTCACAAACTACGGAGACTCGGCATAACTGGGAAAATCGGAGTGGTTGCATGACTTCTTAGAAGACAGAAACCAACTAGCAGCCAACAGAGCTCTCTCCACGGAGACATCAATATAAAGTGAAGTGCCTTAGGAAACTGTATTGGGGCCGCTGCTGTTCATGGTGGCTCTTTCAGACATGCCATGAGTTAGACAACCAGTCACACTTACTAGCTATGTCGACGACACAAAAGTTGTAGAAGCAGTCAAGGAACCTTCTGATGCTAATCTTCTACAGAACGACCTAGTTGCCATATATAAATGGGATAAGGACAACAACATGCAATTTAATGCAGGCAAATTCCAAGCCTTCCGCTACCAGCTAATTGGTTCTCAGAAGTCACAACAGCGATACGTTGGACCAAAAGGAGCGGTAATCCTAGAATCACATACGGTGCGTCATCTTGGGATTGATAGGAGCAACGATGCCTCATTTCACATGCATGTCACCAAGATGGTGGCAGTGTGCAGGGAATGGCCGGATGGATTCTGAGAACCTTCAGAACTAGGGACCAGGAAACTATGCTGGTCCAATGGAGGACATTTTTCCTCAGCCGTCCTGATTATTGCTCTCAACTGTGGTCACCTTACAGTGTCGGATTAATAGCAGAACTTGAGGCGGTTCAGGGATACTACACGAGGAAGACTGCATCAATTGAACAGCTGAGCTACTGGGAGAGACTGAAATAAATACGACTCTACTCCCTGGACCAAAGACGGGAGTGGTATGCAGTGATATATGTGAGGAAGATACTGGAGGGACTGGTACCAAAGTTTGTGATTGAAAGTTATACCAGACCTTGAATTGGTCGTCACTGCACTGTTCCAAATGTCCCGCTGTCTCATCTAAGGTGAGGATCATGTACTGCAATAGCTTGGAATTCGAGGGCCCACAGCTATTTAACTCCTTGCCAAAACATCTGAGGGATTTCCATGGAGTAGGGGTAGATGTTTTCAAGAAGCAACTTGACTTTTTGCTACCCAAGATCCCAGATGAACCAATATCAAGGCAGAAAAATACAAAAGAGGGCACTAAAAGCCAATCCCATAGAATTGGTCAGTGAAAAGGTGATTACACTGGCGGTGCCCCAGCATGGCCACAGCCTCAAGGCTGAAACACATAAAAGAATAAAAGAATACAGTTCTATATTTAAGAGATGAAGAATTCTGTACATTATTTACATTATTTACATTCGACGGATATTTGTCCTCATCTTGTTTGTTGTTAACACAACGTTTCGACTGATATACCCTTCAATCTTCTTCAGGTGTCTTGGGGAAATTTTGTACCTGGGTTCTCATTTCTAAGGTCTGGGTTCTCATTTCTAAGGTCTGTAATTGTTCATCAATTGGTATTGTTCAGTTCTTCACCTTTAACGATAAGACTGAGTGCTTCCCAATTGGTGGCACTTGCAAAAAAAATTTTTTGCAGAGAATTAAGGACAAGAGTAACCAAAGCAAAACAAGTAAAACGACACAGAGTGTGATTTAGGACGGTGGACGAGAACGAACAGTCGAACAAAGTACGGCCTTGGGGTCAAGGAGACGATATATATATATATATATATATATATATATATATATATATATATATATCTGTAATATGGTTGCCATAATAAAACTCCAAGTTTCGGATGTCAGGGCGGAAACCTGCTCCGGCATCGCTTCAGTTATCGAGGCAATCAAAAAATGCTATGAAAATGACCGTTAAACAAAATGAAATTACTATGTAATTGACCGTTATTAAGACAAAAGAGCTATAAGAATGACCGTTAAATAAGGGGAAAAACTGAATAAAAAGTAAGGGTAGTACGCAGGCGGAAGATTAATGTTCACAACTCGTCATTTTCCAGAGAATATGCATGTTGGTCAGTACTTCCATGAAGGTATAGGTCCTTGGTTAAAATCTCAGGTAAATCCAGGTGGTATATCCCAGAAACGGTTGAAAGACTTCAGATTCACCTTACCCTAATTAACTTACACTAAATGACTTGAGGTACTCGTTCTGCCTTGGCTTTGCTTTTTTTCTTTAATATAATATAATATAATATAATATAATATAATATAATATAATATAATACAAAATTATATATATATATATATATATATATATATATATATATATACACAAATATATTTGAATATATATCTGTATATATATATATATATATATATATATATATATATATATATATATATATATATATATATAAAATTAATAATCATATTTATGTATGCATATAAATTATTAATTCAATGTATAAATTACCTATAAACTTTTATTGCATGCTGACTGCCTGATAAAAATCATTAACGTGATTTTGACCTTATATTCTAGTATAAATTAATAATATGTATATATTTGTCTTTATGTCGAGTTATAATAAAAACATACATTAAACTGGACGATTGCTCAGAGAGACTTAAGCAGTAGTGATGCGATAAAGTAGTTGTATACTGCCAACTTAACGTGACAGTCCCAATAAGGGAATATACTACTGCTATTTAGCCCTAGGAAACTGGACCGCTTTTTGTCGGCCTTGACACATTTCCTGTGTCCTTATGTTTACGAGGGGGAGACAAGCACCTCCACCCAACCCAGCCTGCATTCAGCGACATGTTTCTGAGTTTTTGCTCGTCCTCAGCCTGAAGTAGCATGACTAGCTGGCTGAAGAGGCCTGTCAAACTCTCGTAAACATATATTATTTCAGTGAAATACATTGACTGATTACAAAAATTAGAAATAATACATTTCTAAATCTCTCAGAGAGACTTAAGCAGTAGTGATGCGATAAAGTAGTTGTATATATATATATATATATATATATATATATATATATATATATATATATATATGTATACACACACACACACTAATATATATATATATATATATATATATATATATATATATATACACACACACACACACACACACTAACATACGCGCGCTCACAAATTTTCCTTTAATATCACAGATGTAGAATGTGTCGCAAGTGAGAGGTATTAAACGGTATGAAACGGATCAGATGACCTTTTCATTATTGATATTCGCTCATAAATCATTAGTCTTAAAAGAAAAAAGAGTGTGAAAGAAAAAGAATACAAATCTCTGCAAATATGTAAAATATTTACCAGTTGTTCTTTGATCTAATGAACACATCCATGAGAATATGAGAATACTGTATGGTAAATCTCCCAAGGAAAAGGGAAAGGAAGATGGCAGCCATTAATAAGAAGTGAAAAGAAAGAGGGAAGAAGAGAGGAAAGGAAAGGAATTGGAGGTGTGACTGAAAAAGAGTTTATGAAATAAAAGTACATAAGACTGTCGCTATTTTTATAGTTGTCTTTGTGTAAGTGGTAGGATCCTTCTCACCACATATTACCGGTTTCAAACCTCAAAGGACAATGTTTCCACAAAATTATACAAGAAAGCATTCTCCTTCATGCTTACTCACCCACTCACACACACACACACACACACACACACACACACACACACACACACACACACACACACATATTATACACATATACACACATGCACACACACGCGATCGTATAACAGAATAATCACGTGGACACATTAGTATCTGCATATTACATACTTATAACCACACACATATCTATAGAATTCATAAAAACTCAAGCACATATACATAGATAAACAGAGTCAGTCATACCAGTTACTTTCATAAACACCAACAAAACAATGAACAAGAGAAGAAAGTAAATGAACAAGGAATAGACGAGAAATCAATGTTTCGGACAATGGTCCTTCATCAAGAAGGGAATTTCAAGTGAAAAATAGTGTTGTTTTAGAGGAGACAACGTGATGATTGAAACAATGGAAATAGGTAGTGAAAGTTTTTAGCATAATGTTTTATAGTAAAAAAAAAACTGGGAGCGGAGGAAAATCAGTGAGAGGAATTTAGATAACGTTAAGAATAGTTTATAGGAGTCTGAGACCAAGTTTTATATGAGTGTGCGAGCATAAAAATTTGTCTGAAGGAGTAAATTACAATAACTCAATGTACCGTAAATTTAGCTACCACACTTCAAAACTCTACAATACGAGGTACCGTATTTTAAGATAAATTCTATTTCTACTGAAATAAAAGCGAGATTTAAAATTGATTTGATATTCTGTCTTTATGTTTGCGGGCTTTTGTTCATATTTTTCAGTATTTTCTCTTGATTTTCACCTAGTTGACCCGAATTAACATGAAATCAAAATAGTCATCTATGTATCATAATTAACGTATATACACTGTTAATAAGCAAGATGTTTCGGTTTTCGTCCAAGATAAACAATCTCTTACAGATAGAAGTGAGGCGAAAAAAATCATCTCTGCAGCGGCAAGCGAGAACGTTAAATGCATTTCAGTCTTCATAGTCTTCGTCAGTGACATGTACTGGCACCCGCAGTTACATGCTCAGACAAATATTGGTGCCTCCAGCATATATAGTGAACAGTGCATACGTTCACTGATATTGCCAATAGCTGCTGGGACGGTTATACGCTAAATATGATACATAGATGGCTTTTTAAATTTAATACTGCATTAAATGCGTACACCGATTTCTTATTTTGCCCGGTAATTATTCGCAATATCGGTGCATATATTATTCACTGTTTTCTATATATTGCAAGTGCCTAAGGCACAGGAGTGGTTGTGTCGTAAGTGGCTTGCTTACCAATCACATGGTTCCGGGTTCAGTCCCACTGCGTGGCACCTTGAGCAATTGTCTTCTACTATAGCCTCGGGCCGCCCAAAGCTTTGTGAGTGGATTTGGTAGAAAGAAAACTGTAAGAAGTCTGTCGTACATAAATATATATATATATATATATATATATATATATATATATATATATATATATATATATATATATATATATATATATATATATATGTATGGGTGGATGGATGTATATGTTTGTGCGTCTGTGTTTGTCCCCCCACCATCGCTTGACAAACGATGTTGGTGCCTTTACGTCCCCGTAACACAGCAGCTTGGCATAAGAGACCAATAGAATAAGTACTAAGCTTACAAAGAATAAGTCCTCGGGTTGATTTGTTCGACTAAAGGCGGTGCTCCAGCATGGCCGCAGTCAAATGACTGAAACAAATAAAAGAATAAAAGAAAAGAATGAAAGAATCTCGTCCATGCATGTAGTCGCGTGTACACGTCATCGTCAAAGCCTAAGAAGACTAAACTGCATCTGGCGTTCTTGCTAACTGATTGCAGAACGATTTTTTTGTCCTCTGTGGTTTTTAAATACAGAACATCCGTAAGAGATTATATCCCGGATGAAAGCCGCAGTATCTTGGCTATATAGTGTATATACAGTGGTGTATATATCTTGGTTATGTGGTGCATATAAGTATGAAACACTGATAACAATGATTATTTATTTTTCCTAATCTAATCGTTCCATATCGTACTTTTGAAGTTGGATATTAATAACAGAAAGTAGAGTAGGTTACCATGGGTACTTCCTTACTGATAACGATATATTTCATAACTAATTTCAATTGAGTGTATGCGTGTATACATACAGGTGTATGTGTGTGTATATACATGTATATATATATATATGTATGTATATATATATATATATATATATATATATATATATATATATATATATATATATATATACATATGTATGTATGTATGTATGTATGTATGTATGTATGTATGTATGTATGTATACGCGCGCGCGCAGATAGTTCACATATTGGATTTGCACCTTTTTTAAACGAAACCTTTCAGTTAATACCAATTGAAGACTTATCGAAGGGTCATTTTGTCAATGAAAAAATATGCACTCATTATGGTCTTCATTTATTCATTCATTTGTTTATAGCATTATGAAATATCTTCGTCACGCCATTTTTCAACCGTCTCAATCGAGTGCTAACCTGCTGGAATCTTTGTTGTCCAAGTAGACTTCAGTTCATTCAATACACTCTTCCGCCGTCCGAAAGAAATGAAGGAATGCAAATATAGAAATATTTGTAACATCGTAAATTTCACTAGGCATACAACAAAAATCTGTGTTCATGCGTGCAAATGTGTGTGTGTGTGTGTGTGTGTGTGTGTGTGTGTGTGTGTGTGTGTGTGTGTGATAGTTTTTACTTTATGCTTCGATATACAAATATTAAATTTTGAAAATTATGAATAGTTGAATGTATGTTGCATTCGTTATTCACTAAATTTACACCAACATATGAAAATATTGAGTCTTTAAATATTGGCGTTCATTTATTTGTTTCCATACCTTTCGTCTTACTGAAGATTGTGTTAACTGGTCGAGAAAATCGCAACATTTATACATGTACGACATTGGGTTTCCTGACACTTTCGTTCTAAAGCCTTTTTGGACTACTAATTTTCCAGAGCCAGGGGTGGTTACCTTGATCAACACACTTTAAATTAAATGGATATTAAATTTACTTGAATAATTAAATGAAATATAGATACTTGTATGTTAGTATAAATGATACAAATTGTATTGAAACTATTCCTGCAAGTAAAATAGGGCAAATTATAAGCTCCGGACAATGAGTATCTGGAAAGTCGGTGTTGTATGCATTTAACTACAGTGTTACCTGTCAAATGATTCGGAGGTAAACATTCTCCACCACCGGTAATATCAGGAAATATGGCATACATGAAATAATTATATTTTAACTTCTATCAAATTCCTTGTAGCTTACAAAATTAGGAGTCGAATACAATTTTCAAAAGAAAAATTATCTCAAAATAAAATTGAATAAAACAAATTTCTTGTTTGTATAATTCCTCCCATAGCTACTATGTCATTTCCCTCCTCTCCTTCTACCCCTCCTCCTTCTTTGTCTCTATGAGTCTTTCTCACTGTGTAAAATT
>NC_142930.1:99821758-99861758 GCF_046866305.1 Octopus bimaculoides | reverse complement strand
TCGATTTCATCCTCGAAATTCTGGCCTTGTACCAATATTAGAAACAATAGTTTTGGTGCGGGTCTTCCGTTTTCACGTGGTGCTAGGACAGAATCGGTAGAGCGTCAGAGACAGTATTTTGATACATCTCTTTACATGTTGATAAAATGAATGCTAGTCGAGTATTGGGAAACGATTTAATTGACAAAATTTGATCTTGTGTCAGGCATGGAACAGTGTTTTAGATGCACGCTGAGATCGTGTGATGCTAGCTAATAGGAGAGGGGAGGTAATAACCTTGCAAAGCTGCTCAGAAGTATCCAACTGCCTGACAGATACTGAATGGACATCCCAAATTTGCCAAATATGGACATGGAGCAAACATGTCGCGCCATTCAGTTTGTACCCAGGTAGTACACTTTTCTTTGAGGCCAGTGAATAGAAATGGTATTGAGCGTCTTCAGTTTCAACTAGTTGGCTATATAGATTACAAATGTATTATCAGCGCAGACAACCATATAATGCATTGACAGTAACACGGCTAGTAGATGCTGAACGGATCGTTCCAAGCGTACAAAAACTACAAGTACCACACTAGTAAAAAAAAAGTGATTAATAAGAGTGTTTGTCAATAATTTGTGCTGATGAGCTCTAAAAGAGACGATTAGATTAGAATTGATTTGAGCAGCGGTTCTCAACTGGGATCCATGTGACCTTTGTGGGTGGGTCTCTGTAAGATTTTATTGTTAAAATCTATGTTCAATAAATCGGTTATACTTCTACGATACACAAAATATTTCAACAACTTTTTTTCATACAATTTCTAATAATTATTTAATTATAAAAAATATAATAGGATTATTTAAACATCAAATGGTTATGAAGGCCTAGTAGAGTAAAACAGAATTAAAAGGGTCCGTAGATAAAGAATGGTTGAGAAACACTGGATTAGAGATTAGCAAAGAAAAAGCGAAAAAAGATAAGATTCTAGGGAGAATCAAGGGAGAAAATTAGAAGAGGCGATAAGAAAAAGCCTTGTGACCGACGAGCTTTCAGTGATAATGGACCTGGGCCGTTTCTTGAACGCGTAACATGAAAGTTGCGCTGTCGAAGTTAAGTCGCACTCTCTAAGACATGGAGGAACGAATGCCGTTCGATGTGCTCAAATAGTAGGGACGTTACGTGGCACAGATACATAATCTGGACCGGACACGTCTGTGTACAATTCAATTCAAAGCAAATGTGCGTGGCTTTCCAGCAACATTTTACTCCACTGTTCGATATGAACAGTGAAATGGAGACCATAATGGACTTTCATGCCTACTTTGCTGGCCAGCTGCAATTCTTGACAGATTATGCGAATACTAAGAAAGGCCGATACATAGCAACTGTAGTGCAGGGAAAAAATCACTTGGTTTGGATAGTCTGCCCTATGAACTTTGAGTATGTATGCCAAATTTGTTCGCCAACCTCTTGGTACATGTTCATTGTATTAGGCAGAATGGGGAAACTTTCATGTCTGTGAACTACAAATTAATACAGCTAATGAAGAGAGACTGATCGAATGTAGGAAGTAGGTAATTAAACATTTTTAGCCCAAACTTTTACTGAGTGCAGATTTTAAAGCGAGACAGCGTAAATTTGCATGATCTCGAACAGATTTATCTACACACCCACCATTTCATGCGATATATCGCAGACAGGGAGGATAACAACCGGGATTCAGCGGGGTCCTCATCAGTTTGGATCGGACGAAAGCTTTCCGGTAAGCTTTTGTTACATGCCAGCTGTCCTCACGGCGATCAGTTTCGTTCTTGTTTTCATTCAAATGTTCAAAGACATTTGCTCGGAAGTCAAATTAAATGGCCACTTATTGAAATCAGTACGATTCATGTACTCATCCCCTGACTATTTACTAACTTTAAATCAATTGCAACGGAAACTGATGGCTCTGAGAAGCATTCCTTTAGAAGAGCCGGGTCCGCATATGCAGGCAATATCAACTTGTACTGTCTTCAATTTTGTTTGAGCCATGATGTCTAATAAAGAAACCATTATTATTATTATTATTACTATTATTATTATTATTATTATTATTATTATTATTATTATTATTATTATTATTATTATTATTATTATTGAGTGAGAGAGCAGTGCATGCCATCAAAGTGATACTGAGATCAAATATACAAAGCCCAGTATACCCATCATGACTACCCGTCTGGTAAGTGTACATCAGGCACATGCATCACAACCATATGTGCGCAACATGGAAATCTCATATCAAGATAAACGGAGCATGACCTTGCAGGTGGGGCCCAGTTAAAATTTTCTTCAGGCCGAGTAGCCCATCACGCTCAAATGGTCCTTGAATAAGGGATGTTTAAGAATGTTGAACGAAACACCCATGTTTTCAGAAGTGAATTATTCAAAGAATTCTTCTCAGCACATGGCTATCATGCTCCCCCACTACTTCTGCTCGTGATCAGAGATGCACATATCGTCAGTCACCAAAGGACATGCTCAACTGGTTAAGATCAAACCACTGACAAGCAAATCTGTGGTATTGAGCAGAATATTTGTTGTAGCCCATCTTTTATGCCAAAACAAAACATGTACAAGATAACACTGCCAGTCAGTTAAGATCAGAAGCCATGCGGGCCAATGCTTTATTATTATTATTATTATTATTATTATTATTATTATTATTATTATTATTATTGAACTATGTTGCTTCATGGAATTTTGAAATTTTAAGTTAATCATGTTTACTGTCGAACTCCAATTTGTTGTCTGAAACGAAGAACATTGACTAAATTTTGCAAAGAGATTTTTCTGTACTTCATTGTATGACTGCTCTACATTGTATTGACGGCATTCTTCTTGCTGTATCAAGTAGACGTTTTTGCACGGCATTATTCCCAGGTGAAGATCAAGACTTTCAAGGTTAGTTCTCAGACATTTTGTCACTATTCCCACGGCCCCAAACATAACTGGGAAGCTCATGACCTTGTTTACTTGTTTGTTCCAGTACTTGAGTATTTCATACTTCAAATCGGTATAATACTCTACTTTTTCTATTTCCTTTGTTTTTATTCAGGTGTTAATAGGCTTGCCACGTCGATTACAATACTTAGTTTCTTATTCTTGTTAATGTCCGGCATGTTGTGCTCTATTCTTCTTTTGGCTTGTATCGGAAATCCCCACAGCAACCTCACTTCATAGTTTTCGAGGACTTACATGTCTATTTCCATGAAATTATTACAATTTTTCTGTGAAAACAAAATCAAATTACCAGCAAAAATTACCCTGTATTATTGGGGCAACCTTATTATGCCGACCCTTTTTGTATTCAGAGTTAATTGCGGAGACTCTTATGCAATGTATTTGGCTGAGCAGTTTTGCTTATCTATCGTCCTCCGGATCCGTTTTATCCGTAGGGGTCTGTTCTTGAGCTGCCACGATCATTCTTACCGTCTCGTTCTTCAGTAACTTTTCTTCAGCCATGACCAGCTGTCATTCTCATCCCTTACCTTTTATGTGTTTTTTTGAAAAACATTGCGTGAAGCTTCTTTCCTTTGAATTTTGCCTCTTTACTACATTTCCTGATTGTTTTTCTCTTTGGTTTCTGCGCATCCTTCAAATAGTAATTCGCTAATCAATCTTAAGCAGTGTTTCTCCTTTTACTTATAGACACTTGTCTTCTCTAGGTCTATTACACCTTATTTCTACACCTCCTTTTACTCTTTCCCGGTCCGCATCAGATTGGGGATGTATGCTTCTATGCACTGTGAGCAGCTTCCACATTTTCCTGTTTATGCCCTTCGTCACATCCTTTCTCTATTTAATAACGCCTGTTTCGCAACTTAATAGAGATACCTTGGGCTGAGTGCTTGTATGATATTCCATGCATTAAATTTGGATCTTAGAATTTTCTCCATTCTATGTAACTATTTTTTTTACTGGGGATTTTCTTCATTTCTATACTTTTGATTTTGTTACTTTCTAGTATTAACAAAAATTTCTATTTTTCTACGCTTTAAGTTTCCTCCACGTCATCTCTATCATTGCATATTTTTCGAAAACCCAAAATTCGTTTCTCAAATCCAAAATGTCTTTTGGAACCTAAAAGAATATATACAAAGAGGAAGGGTGACGATAAGATTTGAAACAGAGAAAGAAGCAAAAACTCACTCTCCAAAACACCTGAAAAGTGAGGATCTGTTGTTGGTTCCCTCCTACTGCGGCAAGAGATTAGCCAAAATCCACGTCAGCAAGTACCGCCAGAAACAGCTATCTCTTGGCTAATTGCTGCGGTTGTGGTAGAAATCGAGGAAAATACAAAAATCCTTGAAGTCTATTTCACCAAAAAAAGAAAAAAATAGAGAGAGAGAGAGAAAGAGAGAGAGAAAGAGAGAGAGAGAGAGAGCTGACCGGGAATGGGGATAGAACTCTCATCCAAACCACTCAAAAAAATGTGAATACCATCCCAGACTAAATGCATCTCCCAGACGGGACCATCATTCATAACCTTTAGGAAGGAAGGGAGGAAGGAAGGAAGACCAAGATTGACATCTGCCTTTCGATCACACATCTAAGAGTCTTCTGCCACAAATTAAAGGAGCAAAAGAATATGCCATCTCTTCTCCCTGCACCAAGGAAGCCACCAACAATAGATATCAAAGCCCAAAAAGCAACAACAACACGAACTGCAACATCAACGAAAAAACAACAACAACAAATAATGGATTGGAAAACAAAAACTAAAAGAAGGAAAGAAAAGGCAAAAAGTTTAAAAAATCAACAACAGACAAAGAACAAACATCATCCACATAAAAAAAAGTGAAGAAAAGTAAAAGCGGCAAAAACGAAAAGCTTACGAAATAAACACTTTCCCACCACAGCCACTAACTCCACCAACACAACCCATCCCACATACACAACAACGATTACAACAAAAGCAAGCACAAAGTAAAGAAAGTAGCATTACAAGCTACATGGTAATAAGCACAGAAAACGCAGATTTCATGAATTACATAAAAACATACCATCATAACACAAACAGTTTCTATAACACCCACAATCTCCATACCTACACACACATACATACAAAAAGCACAAGACACATACACCACCTGAAAACTAAACTCCCAAACGAAATCGGTGACTTTATTTACATTATTTACATTTGACGGATATTTGTCATCATCTTGTTTGTTGTTAACACAACGTTTCGGCTGATATACCCTCCAGCCTTCCTGGGGGAAATTTCGAACATGGGTTCTCATTCCTAAGGTATTTTTCAATGTTATTATTATTATCCAGGTCACTGCCTGGAATCGAACTTCGAATTTTTGGGCTAGTAGCCCGCGGTCTTAACCACTACGCCATATGCCCGTGGGCAATTATGGAATGAATTTTAGGGCTTATAAATCTAATATTCTCCTATCCTTCCTTAATATCGGTTCCTATATGCTGTTCATATCTGCACTCGGTCTGCTTAGAAGGTTGTTGTGTCCTAGCATATGTGCTGCTTCTTTTAGTTTTCGTATTTTCCAGTGGTTTTCTCTGTCTATTATTTTAACTTCATCCCAAAGGGGGAGGTGGTCTACATTTTTCCATACATGATCAGCTATACCTGATTTATCAATGTCTCCTCGTGTCACAGTTTTGCAATGTTCCTCTACACTTATTTTGAGGGGGCGACATGTTTCGCCTTTGTATAACCTACCACAGCTGCATGGGATGGAGTACACGCAGTTTTTGGTCATATTCTCTTCTACAGCTGGTTTTACTCGAAGGAGATATTTGTGAAGTGTTGTATTACTCTTGAATACTGTCCTGATGTTATATGGGCCGCATATCTTTTGTATCTTTTCAGAGGGGCCTTTCACGTATGGTAGACAGTTTATTGGTTTCAACCTCTCTTTTCTTCATAATTGAAGTGGATAGTATATTTTGGGGGTAGTTGTTGCTCAATAGATTGTTACTGAGCTTCCATTAAGTGAGCTGTAGCGGTTTCACATGTCATTCACTGAGCCGCTTCCTTGTGGATATAATCAGTCCATTAGCAGGAAAGTTCCCAGCGCACAAAGTTTTTAGAGACCGGATTAGTGAATTAGTTAAGCGGGCATTCATGGGGACAGTTGTCAACAACAAGCGATGGTTCGTCCTGAAAAGGGCGATTAGAATAGAATCGATGTGATTGAACAACGGACTAGCAGTAAAAACAAATAGAGTAGAGGAGACGACGTTGTTGGGGGAGATACTGGGCGTCGAAGATGATCGACTAGCCGCTCTCCTCCGGAGAGCTTTCGGCCCAGGATCAATGGATAACTTCCAGAAATCCATGGCCTAGCAATGCTACTAGGGAGCATTGCCTGTTTGAGATAAACTCAACGTTCACGGAAGGCCGTCAACCGAGCATGTCAGATGTGTGTAAGACAACGAAAGCGTCTTGCATGCTCTCGTCCAGTGCCTGAGAATTGCTGACCAGTGGGTTTATGTCAGACACTTTCAGTCATGTGTGGGATGGATCCGGTTGTCAATTAAATCCATCATGAAGATCTCCCCACTGCCTTCTTCTAACCGGGAAGAACAGGCTGTTTTTATTTGCCTGGTGGCCATGGCGAAAGAAGTTGTACTTTTGACGGAATTGATGAGACCGAAGATAAGCACATTCCTCTTTGGCCCATCCCTCATAAACCTCAAGTTTCACTTGAAGAAAACAAAAGTGGAGATGGAAATGTCTTCTGACCGTTTTGTTGAAAGGTAGATGAGAGAAGCGAGTGTAGTGCGAGTGCCTGCCCTGAGTATACGCCTGTAAATTGGAGGTAATGAACTGAGAAAAGGTACCTTCCTCAGAAATCAGGGCATCTGTGGTTTATTGAGTTTTTCTATGAACAGCCCTCGAACGTCTCCTCCTTATTGAGGAATACTAATTGTTAAAATGTTATTACAACTTTTATCTATTTTAAACCTGTTTACACGCAAAACTCTCACAATAACATACACGCACACATATACAAACAGACACACACAATTTTGTCTCCTATGCCATCCTTAATGTAAACACTTAATGGTTAATAAAGAAATCATCATCATCATCATCATCATCATCATTATTATTAGTAAGATGGCGAGAATCGTTAGCATGCCAGGCAAAATGCTTAGAAGCATTTCGTCTGTCTTCACGTTCTAAGTTCAAATTCAGCCGAGGTCGACTTTGCCTTTCTTCATTTCAGGGTCGATAAAATAAGAACCAGTTGAGTATTGGGGTCGATATAGTCGACTATCTCATTCCACAGTTTCGGGCCTTATGCCTATAGTAGAAAGGATTATTATTTTTTCTTCTTTTTATCTTGGGATTTGTTGGAACTCCTGAAGTCTTGCATGCGCAGCAGGCCTGTTGCCTGCAACCTACGGTACCATGCTATATTTTCCTTTCAACTATCGAATACCTTCCTGATTATTCTGGCCATGTTAAGGAGGCAAACCTTTTGTAGGCACTCTATTCCGATTTCCTTTATATTCTTCTTGATGCCTTCTGATACTGTCCTCACGGACCCAACAATAATTTTAATTGGTACTACATTCACCTTCTTCGTTTTTCATAGTCGTATTATTATTATTATTACTTGTAATCGGCATCTTTGTTACAGTCACTGGTCGAGATACACCCAGCGTCCTGGGGCGAGTGAAGGATAAGAGATGCTACAATATGGCTGAAAGCTTGGGGAGGGGAGGTAGCGAAATATTTTCATGTAATACAACACACTTTTAAATGGATAGGGGTTTTTTGAAGATGTGGGCAGTGCTTGTCAGCACGATCTTTTGGATTTCTCTGAGACATGGTTCTCCTGGAATCTTATCTAGATATTTCTGACATCCCTTTTTTTTTATCATACCTAGGGCACTTACGATAACAGGAAAAGTTCTCGTTTTAGATGTGTTGCAGAATCTGCATTTAGGATCAGATCCGTTTTGGAGAACGTTAGCCGGGTAGTTTTTTGTGAGCAAGCTTTGGTCTTGTACCGCCAATATGAAACCTTCAGTCTCTGCATTCAGTCCTGAACTTCTCAGCCACTGATGGGTTGTTGCTTGATCTACATCAGCATTTTGACTTCGAGGTAAACACTGTCCATGCAGAGGCTTCTGGCTCCATCGCTCCTCAATTTAAAGCATCTTTTGTATTTCAATTTCCAGGTCCTTATATTTACTTAGTTTGTCAAATTCCTTGACAGATATATTTTTATCAGTAGGAAGACTTACATCTATTAGTGTACAAGTATTTTCTTCCCTGTTTTTAATAATTATGTCTGGTCGATTAGCCTGGATCGTTCTGTCAGTGTTGACAGGAAAATCCCAGATGTGCTGCTATTAAAAATCCATCCGTCTCTGCTTTGAATCCTGAGCTTCTCAACCATTGTTGGGATTTTGCTTTATCTATTTCTTTTCTGTTTAGCTTAACCCCATATCGTTTTATCATGATACACTGTTATTCCAGTTTTAGTTTGGATTTCCTCTACCACCTTCAATACATTGTGCATATAACTTTTCTGTCAAACTTTGGATGGTGCATCCTAAATTTTGTTATTATTTTTCTTGTTTTCCTGTCTATTTTGATTAGTTTATTTAAAGTCCAGTTAAGAATATTGTAGCTGTAATTCTATAACTGGGAGGGTTAGAGTGTTGATGCCTATTATCTTGATTTTCGCATTGAGCTCTGTTTTCAGTATTAATCTAACTCGTCTATAGTATTTCTTTCTTATCTTCTTTCATTTTTGTGTGTTGTATCGTATCTAGCTCATTGATTCCTAAGTATTTGTATGTCTGGCTTTGGTCTAATTCTCTTATTTCATTTACTTTATCTAATGTGATGTTGTTACTCTTAACTAGCTTTCTTCTTTTGAAGGTCGCTTTGGCACATTTTTCTAAACCAAATTTCATGTTTATTTCTTTAGTAAATTCATGTAGTTTGTGGTAATGTTTCCAGCTGTTTACCATTTGTAGCATACAGTTTTAGGTCATCCATATACAAGTTCTGCTTGGCATGTCAGCTAAAGGTGTCAGTGCCAAGCAGAAAAGGAGTGGAGATAGCATGTATCCCTGGAATATTCCTCTTCTAATGGGGATGGTTTTGGTCTCTATGAATCCCTCTTTTATTTGGAGCTGTAGTACTGTTTGCCATTTATCCATGGAATGTTTTATATATTTTATGATTATTGGTGCTACCTTGTTCATGGCTAGTGTTTCTAGGTTACTATCAACAACCTTTCGATAATCGATCCAAGACATACTTAGACCCTTCTTCTTTCTTCGGCTGTTTTCTGTTATGGCTTTATTGATCATTAGTTGATCTTTACAGCCGTGTGAGCCCTTGCAGTATCCTTACTCCTCTTCCGGAAACAGGTTGTCTTCTTCCAGATGTTTATCTATTCTCTGTGATATTATTGCAGTAAAGGCTTTGTAAATTGTAGGGAGACAAGTTATCTGTCTGTAGTTTTGTGGGTTTGCCGTTTCAGTGAACTTGGGAATTAGGATAGTTTTCCCTTCCGTGAGCTATTCAGACATTGTCTCTGGTTCTTCTAGTATCTCATTAAATTTCTCAGCCAGCGTTTTATGTATTTCTGTAAGATATTTTCACCAGAAATTGGGGATCTTGTCGTACCCAGTTGCTTAGTTTTTGCAGTGCGTTGATGACCTATTCTGTTGTTATAGGAGACCAGAGTTGTTCAGGTGCTGAGTTCGTTGTTTTGATAGATATTTTCTGTGATTGTTCCTTCGACGACCATATCTCTTTCCAAAATTCTTCCACTTCTACCGTTGGTGTTGCATTGATCTCTATTTTATTTTTGCCAAGTTCTTGGTAGAATCTTTTGGGGTTGAAGCTGAACTGTGTTTTTTTTTTTGTTTTTTTTTCAAAGAAACGTTGGCGTTCCTCATATTGATGGATTCTTTATGCTCTGGCGAGGATATCTTGCTTTAGATGTCCTTTTACCTCAGGTATACCTTGTTCTGTAATTTTGTGTTTCCGTAGTATTTTACTTCTCTTCTTGTTGCTTAGTAGTGCTGTTTGTCTACTAATTTCGTTAAGGATTGACATTTTCTTTCATTTTCGATTTTTTTCTGTATATTATTTATCCATGGAGTTTGTTTGGGTGGTGATACTCCTTTTTAGATGGGTTTGGAGGAGTATCCAGCTTTTTTGTGGCCACAGAGGCTGCTGCATATATTGTATCATTTAACCTGGTCATATTAACATTTGTTTCTGTGACGGCCAGGTTCATACTATTTATTATTGATGTTGTCTTATTATCAACTTTAATTTTTTGGAAGTACAATCGGTGGTCTATACTGAGATCTGTGGCTTTTAGTTCTTTAATTATACACATTTCTAGAGTATCATAATCATTGATTTCGTCTTCAAGGTTTCCAAGTCTTAGATCTGTTCCGCATTCCTTCCCGTTGATATTTTTGTCTGTGGTGTTTTGGTGTTTTGCATGTTACCCATCATTATCCAAATCTTTATCTTGGTTATTTTGCTTCCAGATTTTATATGTATATGTTGTTATGTTTCCTTTCTGTGGGTAGAGCACTGCTGTGAAATAAGCGTGTAGGATTGAAATACATTCATCGTCGTCGTCGTCGTAGTGCTGCTACTGCTGGTTTGGCGGAAGTCTGCGCTCTCCGAGTGCTTTTCTAGTTATCATTATTATTACTGAGAGGAGCCATCACTAAAAATAAAATACCGGATTACTGAAAACACAGTTGTACATAAGTTGTAGGTATAGTTATGCATACGTTTATAACAATGAACTTAATACAAATATCTGAGATGTCAGTGAGATGTTTAATACGCATATCCGTATGCAATGAGTTTTGTGATAGGTGATGATACAGTAATATCTTTTGTGGGAATACGTGGGTACACGTGGTTACTTCTAGTAATGGCAGTCAATAGAAAGGAGATATTCCCTTCACTACATGTGGTGGGCTTAGACATTTGAATTTGAAATTGAGGAATTACAAGAATAAAGATGCATAATAGTAATTTTGTTCTATTGCCCAAATATAGCTAGTTCTCGGAGTAGTCGGGCGGTTAGCAAAATGAAAAACCAGGCTGTGGTGGTTCGTATACCTTGGAATCCTAGAGCCGTGGAAGTCAACGATAGCACTGGTGTCGGAGGTTAAATGAATGCAATGGGAAGGTGGCTGAAGACTGTGATGGAAAGATTGAAGGGGGAGATGAGGGACAAATGAGACTTGCATAAAAAAGCTCCCCAGCAATCCATTTACTTTGTTTGTCAATCGTCTTATATTAATGGTAAAGGGTGGAGGCGCAATGGCCCAGTGGTTAGGGCAGCGGACTCGCGGTCATAGGATCGCAGTTTCGATTCCCAGACCGGGCGTTGTGAGTGTTTATTGAGTGAAAACACCTAAAACTCCACGAGGCTCCGGCAGAGGATGGTGGCGAACCCTGCTGTACTCTTTCACCACAACTTTCTCTCACTCTTACTTCCTGTTTCTGTTGTGCCTGTAATTCAAAGGGCCAGCCTTGTCACACTGTGTCACGCTGAATATCCCCGAGAACTACGATAAGGGTACACGTGTCTGTGGAGTGCTCAGCCACTTGCACGTTAATTTCACGAGCAGGCTGTTCCGTTGATCGGATCAACTGGAACCCTCGACGTCGTAAGCGACAGAGTGCCAACAATATATTAATGGTAAAGGAACAGTTGAGTAACTCTGCATAGTTCATTATTTTTTTAGCAGAAAGTTAAACATACGTTCATATATAATTGCACACACTTACGTATACATACGTACACGTGCAAATTCTTGCATACATGTATTCTTGCTTCTTCTAATATGTTTACTTTTCTTTCCGTTCCCTGATAATCTATACCTTATCTCTTATCTCACAATCTTTTGTGCCTCATACAACGTAAGCAATTTTTCTAGTCTCATACTTCTTGCAATTTCAAAATATTTTCCCTCTACAATCTCATAGCTGGTATACACTGATATATTTTGTTTTCATCAACTGTTATTTGACACTTTCAGCATATATGCTGGTTGCAGATTTATGTTAGATATATTTATGAAATTTATCAAATATTATATATGAATACATATGTATGTATGCATGTATGTATGTATTTACGTACGTACGTATGTATATATGTATGTATTTATGTATATATGTACGTATTTCAGCAGTAACAACGCCAAGGAGTGTTTAGGCATAAGCGAACTTCATTGAGTCTGTCCAGAGTTTCCTCACACGCACGCACATACACAGACACACACACACACACACACACACACACACACACACACACACACACACACACACACACACACACATACACATACATATGCACCCAAGAATATCTATATATTTATATATATTTATATATTTATATATATTTATATATTTATATATATTTATATATTTATAGGCATTGTTTCACTGTGAATCATTGAGGGTTCCTGAAGTTTCCAATGCCTGCAATAAAGTCATTACACTACAAATGTATTTTTTATGTAGCCATACCCGATACACCATGCCTACACTGCTCTCTCCCCTTATCTCTTCCTATACTTACATACATACATATATACGTACATATATACATACATACATACATACATAATACATACATACATGCATACATAAAGGCTGTCTGTTCCATGTAGAGTTTGATCTCTTCTTCTACCTATAACTGCTCTTTCCTAGAGGTCTGAAAAGCGTTTGAAGGGCTGATTACATATATTGCAGCAATGTCTCAATTCAGCCTTGGCTCCATTTTCCCCTTGTTTATTATGTATATTCAAGTACTGCTTCAATCTTCCACACGACTTGCAGGTTTTTTTAACAGACTTTGCATTGAAACTGTAATGAAATACCTTACACACATACATACATACATACATACATACATACATACATACATAATACATGCATGCATGCATGCATACATACATACATACATACATACATACACACATGCATAATACCATACCATATATACATAAATGCATAGATAGATAGATAGATAGATAGATAGATAGATAGGCAGACAGACGGACAGACGGACGGACGGACGGACGGACGGACAGACAGACAGGCAGACAGACAGACAGATAGATAGATAGATAGATAGATAGATAGATAGATAGATAGATAGATAGATAGATAGATACGGGCCCATAGTATTGATATAGAGTGAGACCGGAAGCGGTGGAAACATGCGTAAACAAACTTCCGGTGTTCAGTTCTAGATATGTTAATCCTAGTGATGAGAGTTGTGTGAAGCCGGTATTTCGTTATAAGAGTCAACATTGAGAGATCCAGAGTAGTACACTCTCAAACATATACACATTAGGAGAGGTTCACATTATCGATGTAGTTTGAGGCTGGAAGTGGTCGAATAATATATTTAACAAACTAAGCGAGCTCAGTCTATGCATATTTTTCCTTGAAGCGGATTGATGTGGTGGAGTTAAAGAAGAATTAATCCGGTATTTCGTTCACTAGGTTCTACCTGGAGTAAAGGTTCCTCTATAGTGAAACATCGATACCGTGGAGTCATAAGATGTGGGTGGGGTTGCTGTGAACGCTTTAAACAACTTGTTATGTCTCAAACTACTGCTATCTCGCACCTTCGGATGATCTTTACTCAACCGCTACACAGCTGCTACTCGACTGCTACTCAACTGCTACTCGACTGCTACTCAACACACCTACCACGGCCAGACTACCTCTATTTATATGTCTTGGGAGATCCTACTTCTTCGCCAGGGGGTATCGACACAACACAAATAATACGACACTTCTTGTTAGTTCGGGTAAAGTAACTTTTGTCATTCAGTGGGATAGTGTTTGGCGATATATATTAGTATTAGAGGAATGTATTGAAGGACTAAATTAACATGGACGATTAAATAAATAACATACATTGCTTTGAGAGCAAACGAGGCCGGCATGTATTTATAATCGTTGGCTTTACTTATCATATTATTTGGAACAATAGCGTGAGCTGTTTTCTCAGTATCGTGGTACTAAATATCACATAATGTATGAAGGGGAAATACCATCGATTAGATCGATTTTTCAACACTTGTGAAAAGACAGTGAGAGAATTAAGCGATTAGATAATTATAAAGTCTAATGACCCATGAAGTAATAAAAAAAAAATGATTGCTGGTATAAATGTAATATTAACCCTTATGGTGTTATTATTTTGATTCGTTTCATGAGTTCTTGTTATGGAAATATATAAGGAGGTTTGGTTGGAGAGTGTAGAGTAAAAACAAGGAAGGGTAGGAGAAATCATGGAAGCAATATTACGGTGCATATAAGGCGGTGAGCTGCCAGAATCGTTAGAACGCTGGACAAAATGCTTAGCAACATTTCGTCAGTTTACTTTCTGAGTGCAAATTCTGCCGAGGCCGACTTTGCTTTTCATCTTTTCGGGGTCGATAAAATAAGTACCAGCAAAGCACCGGAGTCGATATAATCGATTTATCCCCTCCTCCCAAATCACTGGCCTTAAGCGAAAATTTGAAACCAATATTACGGTGTATGAAATATATATGTAGCCGTAGTCCACTGAATATAATTGGTTCAAATAGTCCAAGCAGAAACAGTCTAATGACTGTTTACAAGGCATAATTAGTAAAGTTGTTGGCACTCCGTCGCTTACGACGCCAAGGGTGCCAGTTGATCCGATCAACGGAACAGCCTGCTCGTGAAATTAAAGTGCAAGTGGCTGAGCTCTCCACAGACACGTGTACCCTTAACGTAGTTCTCGGGGATATTCAGTGTGACACAGCTGACCCTTTGAATTACAGGCACAAGAGAAACAGGAAGTAAGAGTGAGAGAAAGTTGAGGTGAAAGAGTACAGAAGGGTTCGCCACCATCCCCTGCCGGAGCCTCGTGGAGCTTTAGGTGTTTTCGCTCAATAAACACTTACAACGCCTTGTCTGGGAATCGAAACCGCCATCTTATGACCGCGAGTCCGCTGCCCTAACCACTGGGCCATTGCGCTTCCACTATTAGTAAAGTAAGAAAAGTTTTAAGTGAAAACTGGGAAGTGATTGCGAAGAAACTAGTGGAAATGGAAGAGTAAATATTGATGAGAAAGAAATCGAAGTTATGGGTGTTAGAGAGAGAATTGAAATAAGGAAAGATTAGAAAGGAATTGAGAATGAAGAAAATAAGACGATGGATCGTGATAGTAATTAAGCCTAAGGGTGGATAAATAGGTATGTGAGTAGATGTCCAAACTTCAAGTATCCTTTCACTCTCTAAACTAAATGCAAAAGACACACTGCTACTAAAAGTAAAGTTAAAACATTTAATAGAACTTTAAAAAATATGCCCTCAAGATATTGGCGTCTTCCAGTTCCAAATATTTCGAAACTGCTTACTGTTCGGTTGCACTCCAACACATTTGAAGAAATGGTTGGTAGAATACACAACTCAACATAGCCAGAAAATCTTTCACGCCTTATATTTTTTCAATGTATCTTATTTTGATTATTGTGTACTTTATGGTAACGTTTTATATTTATTTCCGTGCAAAAATGTGTGCGTATACATATGTTCATATGCTTGCATCTGTATGTGCAAGCACGCGCGCGCGCGCGTGCCTTTACAATCCTTAATACGTCCTTCCATATATTGCATTACATCTCTAACCCTTTCCTTCTTAATTCGTAAACGATTTTGTCTCTCATTCTTGCGGAATAAAAAAAATAAGTGTCAGTCAAGCACTGGGGTCGATATAATTGATTAGCCCTCTCCTCCAAAACTTCAAGCCTTTTGCCTATAACAGGGAGAATTATTGTTATTATTATTATTATTATTATTATTAGTAGTAGTAGTAGTAGTAGTAGTAGTAGTATAATTTTGGGCGAGGAAACTAATCAATTACCTCGACCCCAGTGCTTCACTAGTACTTAATTTAACGACCCCGACAGGGCCTCGGCGGAATTTGAACTCAGAACAGTAAAGCCGGACGAAATACCGGCGTGCTAGCGATTCTGCCAGCTTACCGCCTTATTAATAGTAATAATAATCCTTTCTACTGGAGGCACAAGGCCTCAGATTTGTTGGGTGGGGACTAGTCGATTATATCGACCTCAGTGTTACACTGGTACTTAATTCATCGACTCCGAAAGGATGGAAGTTAAAGTCGACCTCGGCGGAATTCGAACTCAGAACGTAGCGGCAGACGAAATACCGCGGAACATTTCGCCCAGCAAGCTAACGATTCTACCAGCTCGCCTTCTTCTTCTTCTTCTTCTTCTTCTTCTTATTATTATTATTATTATTATTATTATTATTATTATTATTATTATTATTATTATTATTATTATTATTATTATTATTATTATTAATAATAATAATAATAATAATAATAATAATAATAATAATAATATTTAAGGCGGAGAGCTGGTAGAATCGTTAGTATACCGGGCAAAATATTATTACAATTATAATTACTAGTGTTAGTATATATTTTGATTTATTAACCATTTCGTGTAAGATAGAAAACAATTAATTAATTAAAAGACAGAAAAGCAGAGAGAAGAAAACATCAAGCAAAGATAGAAAAAACAGATCTGAAAACCCATTCAAGACCCTAGAATGCTATTTGATGTATGTGGTTCCCGAGGAGAATTCTACACAAACTTACAAATATACACAGCCATGTTAATATATATAGTTTTAGATACATATTCGTATCTAGATTCGTGTCTCTTCAAACTGCATAGATTAAACGCTGATATATATATATATATATATATATATATATATATATATATATATATATATATATATATATATGTGTGTGTGTATGTATATATATATAATACATATATACTTAGTGTTTCTATGTGTGCATCTGTCTTCCTGCTTAGTCTCTCTTTCTTTTCCTCTTTTATCTACACATCCATCTGCCTATCTGTCTATCTATTTATCTATCCAATCTATCTGAGTTGGTGTTTTTAAGAGAGTGCATGTGTCACGCACTCACTCATTCTCTCTCTCTCTCTCTCTCTCTCTCTCTCTCTCTCTCTCTCTCTCTCTCTCTCTCTCTCTCTCTCTCTCTTGATATATATACATGCATATATACGTACACACACATATGTATATATATATATATATATATATATATATATATATGATACGCAACTACGTGATTTTTATCTTGGATACAAAAAACATACACGGGCTCAAACGGATATCAATAGTTTTATCCTAAACATCCACACACATATACGCATAGACGTATATATACATCCGCACAGACACATCCAATACACATATTCATATAATAAAAAAAACATACAAATGCACATATACACGCTTACACACATACTTAAATGCATACAAGCGCATATACACAAAAATCCGTTTTACATTAGCGTATCTTTTCAATCCTAGCCCAGGTTAATGCCTATTTAAAGGCGAAAAAAAATAGCATTTATTTTAGAACGCGTAGAAAGACGTCAGCGTATCGGTACGATTTCCATTGATTGCCAAAGAACTACTTATTTGCAAAGAAACATATACACATGTGACACACATACGTACATGCGAAATATACGTATCGCGGTTTCAGCAACCATATTCTCCGCGCATGAATTTATAATAGATATATGCGCGCGTGTGCAGGCACGTGTATATGTGTGTGTGTAAAATGTATGTAGATATATGAATGTATGTATATATGTATACATGTGTGTAAGTATATGTACGTTTAAATGTGTAAGTGAATATAGATTTCCTAAAATTCTTCCGTATATGCGTATATGTCGGTGTTGTTGTAAATAGAAAGGAGTACGCATGTGAGTGTTATTTATCTATATTTTTTGTGAATGTGTGTGAAAGAAAGAGAGAGACAGGGGGAGGGGGAGAAAAGGAGAGAGAGAGAGAGAGATTTCAGGCGTATATATGTATTAAACTGTTTTGAATAAAGAGATGCTATAAACAGAAAGTTGCATATATACAACTATAAATCGATATATACGTGCATGTGTTTGTGTATGTATGCAATACACACCAACATTTGCGCCTATTTCCTATACAAATATCTGTTTATGTATATATATATATATGTGTGTGTGTGTGTGTGTTATATGCATATGTATGTGTATATGTATATGTATGTGTATATGTATATGTATGTGTGTGTATGTGTGTGTGTGTTTATGCCTATTAACACTCACATTCATAACTTTAAAGAGAAGATAAATTATATGCACGTTAAAATGAAACGAGCAAACACACACTCACTCATACGCGCAAACATATGCGCAAGCACACAGACGCACGCACGCACACACGCACGCACATGCACACATACACACATTGAATAAAGCCTACAAAACAGCCAGGAATATTTAAAAACGGAGAACCCCTTTGAAGATGCTGCTACACATGATGCTGACGTGACTGCAATAATGCTCATGCTTTATAGGAGGAAAAAATGGCTGCCATCAAATATACTCAGTCATGCGCATCACGTCACTCTGAAATCTATTTATTATTGGAAAGCTAGCGAAAGAGACGCCGTATTATAGGGGCTGAACATTGCTGACGTTATAGTTATAGTGCAGTTGTCGATAGTGGGGTTAGGCGGTGAATTATGACCTAGTTTCTGACTTTATATGTGTTCGCTTGACCTGTCCGAAGTAGCAGCTTTTCTACTTCGAGTTTGCATCTCATTGTCTAAGAAAGAAAGAGAACATTAAATAATGTAGTCCTAGTTACAAAACACCGGAGAGAGAGAGAGAGAGAGAGAGAGAGAGAGAGAGAGAGAGAGAGAGAGAGAGAGAGAGAGAGAGAGAGATAGAGAGAGAGAGAGAGAGAGAGATGGGTGGTTATGAAGAGAAGCTTTTGATTATGAGTCTTTTCAGCCAGTGATGAGGCTAAACGAGTAAAATGAACCTTTAGTTAAAAGTAAGAAAATTACGAGCCAATGTAGAAGGTCCTACGCTATCGCTCGATCTGCCAGAAATAGCAAGTAAATTCTCCTCGTAATGCATCCCATGGTGTCGAAAATAGTAAGTGTTATTTGATAAATATTTTTAATCGACGCACAAAAAACATATTCTGATCATGGCTGGTAAGACTTTAATCTTATCACTGATTAATCAGGACTGCGCCCAGAATAAATAACAACAGAAACAACGACGAATCTTTTTCTTTGTCATATATTCTTCTTTGAAGGAAACTTCTTTAATGGCTACCTTCCAACCTAACCAACTACCGTCATTTTGCACTCATTTTCAGCATCTCCAAGCTGGTGGAAACTACCATGATAACAATCCACCCCATGGAGAATTGCTTTTCCTCCTTAACAACCGTCTGTACAGTTATCATAAAGACAGATATAGAGGAGACATATTCTATATCAATCAACAGTAAGCTCTCAATCTCGAGAAATTTAGCGAAAGCAATATTATTGCTCTCAACAGCAGCAAAGCTGTCGATCATGTCTGGTGTGTATGTCGATGAACTTCTCTGTAACCTACAATATATCAACCCTGCAGTGCTCAGAATTGTTTTCACTTCCTACACATAACTTTTGTTCTTAATCATCAATGACATAACTGCCGTCACCTCTGACAATGCGCAGATCACACCAACCTTCATTCCTCCCTAATCCACCACACTCAACCTTCATCCATTTGCATCCGAGGCATTTCACACCAAATCTACGCTAGCAGACAACTCACAAACTTCTAATGATGTCAGACCAACCTTCTATCCTTCGGAAGCAAAAACACTCAAACACTGCCCATAAGAAAACATTATTGTCTTCACTTCACTTGAACGTAAGTAGAGAGCAACTTGTTTTATAGTAATCGCTTTTCGTCAAGCCAAGAAAATGTTTCATCCCCAACCTCTACTAACTCTCAAGTGAGGCCCAAAATGGACTACTGTACACACATCTGAGACAGTGTTACTGCCACGACATGCCCTTACATCCTAGGTCGCATCAAGTGACACGCTACTCAGTTCATTCGCACTCCTACCGGTAACCTGCAGACGTACTGTCTCATCTCTCAGCCAATTCAACCTTTACTACGATGGCTTCTGCTCATCAAAGCTAGTTCTCGTTCTACCACCAAACAAGCACTCTAGATTCACTCAGTTATTATTCTTATTAGGTATTGAAAGAGTGAAAGCAGACAGATAGCCAGATAAGTCAATATACACTCTTGGTTAATCAAACTGCAGTCTTTTAATCGTTCTGTGTGTTTATGATTATATTGAAAGACAATATATATATATATATATATATATATATATATATATATATATTTCGTATATATATATATATATATATATACATATATATATATATATATATATATATATATATATATATATATATATATATATATATATATATATATATATATATATATATATATATATACATATATATATATATATATATATATATATATATATATATATATATATATATATATATATATATATATATATATATATATATATATATATATATATATATTCACTAAGGAAAGAATTTAAAGCACGGAAAAAAATCGATAAATAAATCAAATTTTCGCTTGTCTTCGATATTGAATGTCTGCAATACATTTTCATTAATTTATCCTTTGTAAGTAAATATGCTCACCATATCAGGCTTGTCTTTGTTATTCTGGTAGAGTATAAGGAAAAAGTAAATCTTATATGTTCTCAAATAAATCCTCTATTAAAACCGTAAACAAATGTTTTAAGATGCTTTTTTATTATTCTTCTCTAAAATATTCCAAAGTTGAGAGTTCTGATTCTTCTGACATCATGGCATTCGGGATTCTAAGTTTTAAGCCTTTCAATATATATACATATATATATATATATATATATATATATATATATATATATATATATATATATATGCGCCGGACATCGTTAAGCTTCCGTCTAACAAATCTACTCACAAGGCTTTGGTTGGCCCGAGGCTATAGAAGAAGACACATGCCCAAGGTGCCATGCAGTGGGACTGAACCCGGAACCATGTGGTTGGTAAGCAAGCTACTTACCACACAGCCACTTCTGCGCCTATAATACACATTTAGATAGATAGATAAATAGATAGATAGATAGATAGATAGATAGATAGATAGATAGATAGATAGATAGATAGATAGGTATAGAGAAAGTGCTATTTCGTCACATGATAGTGGGATCATGAGTTAACTTTCTGGTTCGAACAGCCGGTTGTCCTTGATCAAGGCACTTCGTTCTACGTTCCTCCTACCTACACAACTGAAAATAAGTAGCATTCAGCTGCTGTTGCGGCTTTCTCTCCCACCGGACATCGAATCCTAAACATTGTACTGAGTCAAGAGTGGGAGAGCTGACAGAGTATCTATGTCTCCTTGCAAATGCACAATCCCTTAAAACGAAAGCATGATGCATGCTACTAAGTCATCCCCGATTCCTATGTTGGCACTCTGTCGCTTACGACGTCGAGGCTTCCAGTTGATCCGATCAATGGAACAGCCTGCTCATGAAATTAATGTGCAAGTGGCTGAGCAATCCACAGACACGTGTACCCTTAACGTAGTTCTCGGGGATATTCAGCGAGACACAGTGTGACAAGGCTGACCCTTTGAATTACAGGCACAACAAAAACAGGAAGTAAGAGTGAGAGAAAGTTGTGGTGAAAGAGTACAGCAAGGTTCACCACCATCCCCTGCTGGAGCCTCATGGAGCTTTAGGTGTTTTCGCCCAATAAATACTCACAATGCCCGGTCTGGGAATCGAAACTGCGATCCTATGACCGCGAGTCCCCTGCCCTAACCACTGGGCCATTGCACCTCCACATAATACCGACCGTATATGTACTGCGCCATTTTAAGACACTGAGTTGGATTTTCTTTTTACTTACCGAGTCAGGAAGAAAGATTTCTTTAGGTCACCCGAGAGCGGGGATGGCGTTAATGTTCAATTTGAATTGTTACAGTTCATCACCTACAAGAAAGCTATGTGCTGGAGGAAATCTTAGAGAACCGTTGTTCTGGTGATGAAGGATTAGGCATAGCACTTTGTGCGGATAAAGTTGGGTTGGACGCATCATATGTGATGAGAAGTGAAGAGATGGGGCGATCGGGGTACTTAAGTGGTAGAGGACGAAACCAGCCTGCTCCGGAAAGCAGAGGAACGATTGCTAGGGTCCAAGTTAAGTGCCATTCATATTCAGAAGGGTGCAGTGGTGAATATGAACAGTGCTTCATTTATTGTATTTATGTATCATCACGCACACATACGCACAGTTACACATAAGCGAGAGTTATTCCGAAAATAATGCAAAATCTTTTCATTAACTGACCATAGGTCACTCAAATTGCAGATGGGTAGAGTAACTCTTGATCTATAATAATTGCTCCTCCTGTTCTTCTTTGTGGGTAGAAAAACATGGGCTACCGAAAGAAACAAGGCGCCATCGTTAGCCTTTTGACAAAGGAGGTCTACAGCCTATCTAACAAAGGTTACAGGTTTTTTTTTACAGAGATAATACCACTGATAAAATCAAAGAAAGGAAAAACCAACATTGAAGAATAAAAAAACGCCATGAAAGCGCCACAAATCGCCCGCAGGTGGTGGAAGACTTTGGGGATCAGGAAGTGGGTACCAAGTGGGTACCGCAGCAATTTGTATTCGGTTTGAAGGAGAGAAGAGTGGAAGTCAGTTCTGGCATGCAGGACAACAGTTAACGAAAAAGACACCAACAAGCGTGAAAATTCCCTCATCAGCAGCGCTATAATCCAGAATCATAACGGTTTCGACGCTGGAAAATACAGAACTGTTCATCTGGAGAGATCCAATGGTTATAAATATCACTAACTAAGAGGACTTAACTATACGAATTCCTACGAATCAAATTATAGAAGATAACGACATAATTTAACTCATAGAAATGAAACATTATAGACAAATAAAGTATTATGACTCAAGAAGAAAACTATTTCCCCATAGGGCGAAGTTGTGTGATCAATGTAATTTGGTGGAGATATATGTGGCATGGTATATAGGATTTTTTTATCAATTACTTTTAACCTAAAGGTTGATTTAAAATTTCATACATGCGTCATTAAATTCCGCAGCAATAGTGTAAATAGAAACAAAAAATCATTAAAATATAGTTTAAATAATGAAAGAAAACAATCGGTAAAATCAACAGCAGTATTGCCAATAAACAAGAAGAAAATAAATAAAATCTGAAGCCAAAAAAGTCAATAGTGCCTTGAAACCAATACTTCATTATAATTTATCAAGTGTTTGTTTCGATATATTAGCAAAAAAAAAAACTTTTTTGATACATGCTAGGATTTACCGCTCCATTAAAAATGGAATCTTCTTTCAAAGTAGACAAACTTAATTTAAAACTAAAAATACATCACAGCAGACATTGATTTATATGGTATATGATATATACCATAGCTGGTAAAATATAATACATACTGAACATCAATATAATATTTTGGTAAAAGTTATATATATTCGTGAACTTGTGCATATTGTATTTCAGCTAGTGATACGAAGCAAACTTTATGGCTGTTTTCCAGAGTATCTAAAAGTGTGTGTGTGTGTGTGTGTGTGTGTGTGTGTGTGTGTGTGTGTGTGTGTGTGTGTGTGTGTGTGTGTGTGTGTGTGTGATGAGAGAGAGAAACAGAGTTTTTAACAATCTATTTTAAATAACATTCAAAATCGGTTTAACTATTCTCAAGGTTGAGTGGGGGAATTACAAGATGATAAGGAGAATTAATGAAAGAGAGAAGAGTAACAGAAAAAATACAATGCGAGAATAAAGAAAAAAAGGGACGAGGGGAGGCCGCAAAACAAGAAACGCATAATTTTACCTTACATCTATAATACATACATTGTCTCCGTATTCTTTCTGTTGAAGAGCGTAGCTCGAAACGTCAAAGACTTTCCGTATTCCTGAGCGTCATACTAATATATACTTTTGTTATTTACACCACCTGTCCTCGTCTGTTGTTATTATTTGTATATTCTCCTACATACATACATACATACATACGGACATACAGACAGACAGACAGACAGACAGACAGACAGACAGATAGATAGATAGATAGATAGATAGATAGATAGATAGATAGATAAATAGACATATACATGCATACATTCATATATACATACATACATGGTACATTTTTATATGTATACACACCATAAACATGCATGTGTGTGTGCGTGTGTGCGTGCGTGCGTATTCATGTGTGTATATATAATTGTTTGATATATCTATGACATCGTATGACAGTGCAGGCATCTGTGAACTTGTATGTCTCTATACATTAGATACTTTGAGATCTAAGTTCCAAACCCACGACAATGACCTATACCATGACGATAGTTTGGAAATATCTCGCAACTGTGATGGACATATACTCGATAACTTTAGGGAGAAATTGATGTATACCTTTAAATAGTTAGGCTTCAAAGTTACTGGATATACTAATCAGTCCAAAGTTGATTTCTTAGATATTTTCCCAGACAGACTTAAACTCATACTGTTATGGACCCTATCATAAACAGAATGAGAAACTCACATATACACATAAACAGTCCTGTCACCCACCCACCCCATAGTGTTTAAAGACCTGGTAGCCAACATCAGTAATAGAACATCTAAGGCAGCACTTTCTAACAATGTCCGAGATAACAGCGGCTTCAATCATAAGCTATCATATAACCCTGAAGTTAAAAATATGAAGCCTAAAAGTAGACCCAGGAAAATAATGTGGTTCACCTCCACTTCCTCTTTAAATATTAAAACTAACATAGGCAAGAAATTCCTAGCATTAACCTTTCCCAGTAAAACACAAATACAGAAAAAAAATTTATTGACAGGGACACATTTGTACCTTCTGAAACCATGAAGCTTGCCCGTTCCATCAGGTGTATTTGGTAAACTCAGTTGTTTATGAAACCGAAGACACAGTAGTGCTACAAGATAACGTAACCGATATGAAAAATTACGTCAGTCTAAGCGAAGGCAATTTTAAAAGTC
This sequence comes from Octopus bimaculoides, assembly GCF_046866305.1. Classification (NCBI taxonomy): domain Eukaryota; kingdom Metazoa; phylum Mollusca; class Cephalopoda; order Octopoda; family Octopodidae; genus Octopus; species Octopus bimaculoides. The sequence continues at coordinate 99,836,678 of NC_142930.1, read as the reverse complement.
ATTGTGCAAACCATCAGTTTTCTTTCTGACACATTGATAAAATTAAAGTTAAGCTGCTAGAAATGCATGGGGTCTAACGACTAACTGCACACCACATACATTCAAGTGGAAAATCATGGAAAAATCTATGCCATATATAAATGAATTAAACAGATGCAAGTTATGTGTAGCTGAAAGATCAGACATTCTTTTTATTTCCAAGAATTCCACCACACTACTTAATTCCAGATCCAAAACTTATAGCAAATGCAAACATATCGACAAATTTCTTTTGTCGAACTGGAGGATGCCACCTTCTCTAGACTGAGTTGCTATCTCACAGACTTTAGCTTCCTCTCTGATCTATCATTTTCAACAGCTAGATCAATTATGATTTCCGCAGACAAAGGACACATAGATCTTGCTTTTCTTACTTTTCTTTTCTTCTCGTTCCACATTTTGCTTCAACCTTCATGCTTTACTTCTCGTTTTTTTTCTCATGTTTTCTCATAGACCAGCGTCCTGGTTTTCAAATAGGTCTAACGGTATGCACTAAGCCTAAAGGGTTGCTTGAATATACATGACATGCTATATAAGAATGCCAAGCTATTATATCTTTATGGCATGAAACTATTAGTAGCTATTTTTAAAATTCTGTATATATTAAATGATATTTATCTCTTGTAAGATAGAGTTCTTTTTTTGTTGATGATCCTACCTATTATGGGCTAGTAAACTATATATAAAGACATAAGTATGTATGTATGCATGCATATATATATGTATGTACGTATGTATGTATGCATGTATGTACGTATGTACGTACGTACGTACGTATGCATGCATGTATGTATGTATGTATGTATGTACGTACGTACGTATGTATGTGTGAAGATGTGCGTAAAAACATATAGCGAGAGTGGAGGAGTAGTGAAAATGAAAACAAAGAGTTCTATTTATTATTTTACCTACGTAAATCTTGATACTTAAATGAGATATTTAAATGTTTGACCCAGAAAGACGACGACTGAGACAGAGTAAATTATGCGAAGAATTTAAATGGATGAACTCTTTCTCAGTAGATTCTGATTTTGATGTAAACTAAACTTAAAAGCATAAAAATTTAAATATTACAAAATTACATGAATTGACCATTGTATACAAGGTCTGATGAAAAGGTATTGGGACTGTTGCTGTCGTAACGGAGCTGAAGTACGCAGAGTAAAGCTGCTCGGCATAGATTGACTTTGAACTCTGTCGCATACGCACACTAAGTTATAACGTTCTCGCTCACTTCCGTTGTTTGTAGCAGTGCTTGGAAATAAAGTAAAGTGTGACCGTTTCAAACAGATCGGGTTTCAGCTGCACAGGATTTTGTCGAGAAAGATGTCAAGAAAGATGAGAACTTTTTCAAAATGGTCATAACAGGTGCTGAAGCGTGGGTCTATGGCTATGGTTCTGAAAACAAGGCTCAGGGTTCGCAGCGAAAAATCCCAGCAAAATTTCAAGACTTGGAGGAAATCCATGGTAATGCAACGTGGCAGCTGCTCACTATCCCTAAAAAGGCGTTCCAGGAATGCTTCCATCAATGGAAACGACGTTGGATAAATTGTGTAGCTTCCAAACGGGACTACTTCGAAAGAGATTAAATGCCGAATTGATAAGTGTTGTAGTTTTCTTTTCGTAGCATCAGTTCCAATACTTTTTGATCAAACCTCCTAGCACTACTATTTCAACAACTTAAATTTCGTATAATTTAAATATTATCATAATACTTAACTTTAATATATGTTTTTGTGGTCCATCTTTGGAGAAATGACTATATTTCATTCTGCTATAGGCACAAGGCCTGGAATTTTCGGAAAGAGACTAGTCGATTATATCGACCCCAGTGCTCAAATGGTACTTTATTTTATCGACCCCGAAAAGATGGAAGGCAAAAGTTGACGTCAGAGACAGAACACACAGCCGGAATAAATGCCGCCAAGCATTTTGTCCGGCTTGCTACCGATTTTGTCCGGCTTGCTACCGATTCTGCTAGCTCGTCGCCTTTGGATATAACTATATTAATGCTATATTAATCGTTATCATGCCGGACAAAATGCTTAGCAGCATTTCTTATGACTCATTACGTTCTTAGCTTAAATCCGATCGAGGTTCATTTTATCATTCATCCTTTCGGGGTCAATAAGATAAGGACCTTTAGGGCACTGGGGGTGATGTAATTGACTAGCCCCTCCCCCAAAGTTTCAGGCTTTGTGTCTATAGTAGAAAGAATTAATGTAAACTTATTATTTATGCTTACCACTTAAATTTTAAAGTAGACAGTGTACACAATAAAATGTTTCCTACCTCAAAAATCCAGATTATATTTAATGGGGGCGGTTATCATTACAGTGTTTGTATTACATCCGTAATAGTCTAATTTATCCAACTAGTTTCATTTATGAGCAAAATAATTATTAAGCTAATTTATTATGTGATGAATTTAATGCATCGAAACAAATAAAATGGCGGATCAATATATTAGCGACCGGCAAAAATGTAGTAAGTCATTTACCATTGTCATTCAGTTTGGTTAATGGGATTTATTTAATCTAAACTGCATTGGATATCGGAGGTTTTCCGAGTACTGAATCAACACTAAACACATTCGTTCATGAAAGTTGAAGGTAGTATAGTACTGCAGTGAAGCATTTAGCGTAGAGCTTGCACCATATGCTACTCTTGCAACTCGGTTAATCCTCTTTCATTTTATGTGCATTCCCCACATATTGCACTCCCCAGTCATTATTATACGCATAATTGTCACTCCCCAGCCACTATTATACATATAATTTACACTCCCCTTGAATTATTTGCACATCCCCAGTTACTATATTACATACAATATATATACTCCCCTTGAAATATAACTTTTACTCCAATCATTGTTGCAAATGTTGTATGCAGAAGCTAACTTTATTCATTTCTGATAAATTAAGAGGGACGCCATGAAGTAGTTTTATTGATAAAAATATTTAATCGTAAAAAAAAAAATAAACGGAAAATATGCAAAATGCAATAAACGAATTTTGTTCAGCTATTAAATATGGCAACATTTATAATAATAATAATAATAATAATAATAATAATAATAATAATAATAATAATAATAATAATAATAATAATAATAACAATAACAACAACAACAACAACAACAATAATAATAATAATAATAATAATAATAATAATAATAATAATATAGTCGGTTGCTTTGTGTTAGGCTGCTTTCCTTGACTACGCTTTAGTGATTTAGGAATCTCCAACAACACTCACATTTGAAAACATTCTATGAGATGCCATCTCAACTTACCATTTTTCATATCGTGTTATTGGATTACTTTTCTCTGTCAGAAATTCGATGGTATTCGCAATTGCATAGAGACTGCGGTCATAGCTATTCAATTGCTAATCACAATGTGTAAAATAAACGTGGGGATTGCCATTTTTGTCAAGATATGTATAGTGAGTTTGCAACCGGTTTAGCGCAGATTCAGTTAATTTGGACAATACTAGACAATCTGCTAACTTCATCTACATTCTTACTGTTGGAAAGGTGAAGTACAGGTTAAGATTCTTATCAAAACGAATCTACGCGTTGTTATAGCCAGCTGAATCAAACCCACCTAACCCTTGATGTCTGTAATAACAAATATTGTGTTCACCGCATGTATATTATCGTTCAACCACCTTATATATATATATATATATATATATATGTGTATATATATATATATATATATATATATATATATATATATATATAGAGAGAGAGAGAGAGAGAGAGAGAGAGAGAGAGAGAGAAAGAGAGAGAAAGAGAGAAAGATAGAGACAAAGAGAGAGGGTGAGAGAGAGAGCGAGAGAGAGAGAAAGAGAGAAACATTAATATTCTTTCTAAATCTCTCAACGAGAGACATGCCGTAATAGTACTCTAAAGTAAAGATCATTTGTCAACATAATGTATCAGTCGCGGTTGCAACGAATGTTACTGTTATTTGATGTTTCTATTATTAGATCAGAATCTGTATATCACTTTGAAAATTATATATATTTTCGAACAGGGGTTTAACAGTGTCATCTGTAGCGGAGCAGTTATTCTGTGCCGAGGAAGCGAAATAACCTAGCAACCGCGGTCCAGAGATATTGCTTTGTGCTGAGTGGGGATGCTAAACTCCCCTGTTCGAAAATATAAGGACACAGACAGAATGTCGTATAGCCAGCTGGAGACAATGTTTTCTGGGGCTAAATAACAGTAACATTCGTCCCAACCGAGACTGCCACATTATGTTGGCATATAATCTTTACTATATATATATATATATATATATATATATATATATATATATATATATATAAATTATACAAGAATAAGGGCAGGGAATCGTCAACTAGTAATAGAATTAATAATTAACAATTTTGCCAAGTAGTTCAGTATGAAAAAACCTTTATCGGTAAAATCATTTATCATCATAAATATACAGGGATTAGCATTGATATATATATATATATATATATATATATATATATATATATATATATATATATATATATATATATATATATATATATATATATAGTAAATGAGTATATGCATATATACGTACAGGTATGTGCATACCGACATCCACCTGTATGTATAGGTGCATATCTGGGTACAGGACATTGCAAACAAAACAGAGACGAGAAAACACACAAGCCACATAGAGAACATTCTACTTCATCAGCTACCTCCGTTTTAACACCGGCGTTTCGAAGAGCTAGGCAGGACGCATCGTTAAAACAGCTCTTCTCATGGACCGCAAATTAAATTTGTATACACAAATTAAATCTTGCCATGGAGGAATGTTGTGGCGGACAAAAAACAAGACAGGAAAACAAACAGAAAAGGCTTTACGGCCAGACGAGAAAAATTGTTTGTGTGTGAACGCTGTGAGGCACGAACTTGAAAGTAGGGACGAAATGGTTCGTGTGTTTGCTAGGCGACAGCCAAGTAAGAAAAGGAATATTGACCGGAAGCATGTGACCATGCCGGTGTAAGGGGAAGAGAGAGAGTGGCAGAGGGAGAAACAAAGGGAGGAAGTAGAAGAATAGGTGAGCAGCGAGAGGAAAAGAGAAAGAGAGGAAGTACGAGGGGGAAAAAAGAGATACGTAGTAGTAACAGAGCAAGAACGAGAGGGGTAAAGCGATATCAAGTTTATTGTGTTTACAATGTATGTATGTATGTATGTATGTATGTATGTATGTATGTATGCATGGATGGATGGATGGATAGATGGGTGGTGAAAATTATGATAAACACAAGATGCAGTTAATATCATCTATTCCCTACCTATGTTTCACCATTGTGGCTATTTGCACCCGCTGCAATGGGTATTCCTTGTAAGAATTCCAAATGGATACTGAACCACAACAGTTCTTCGAAGTACAACTGCGCGCGCGCGCGTGTATGCGTGTGTGTGTGTGTGTGTGTGTGTATGCGTGTGTGTGTGTGTGTGTGTGTGTATGCGTGTGTGTGTATGCGTGTGTGTGTGTGTGTCTGTTAATGAATTTTACCAAGGCAATCAAATAAAATAAATAACTAACCAAATAAAATCAGGACTTTATTTCTATTTAGTACATATTCTACTATTTAACTCATGATGCAAATCTTCAATAATCCTGTTTTGTTACGCCTTGTTCCCAGTTGAGGTTTACGATTTTACCAGAATTTGAAATGGTATTTCATTTTCAGGTCATGCAAAATCCAAGATATCGGTGTCATTAAATGATTGTAACGGAACTAAGCTCTTGGAAATGTCAACAATGAAATACACAGACTTAATAGAAAATTTCATAGTATCGCGCTTTTGTACTGTATATGCGTATACATGACATATATATATATATATATATATATATATAGACACACAATCACACATATATATATACATACACACACATATATATACATATATATATATATATATATATATATATATATATATATATATATATATATATATATATATATATACATGCATATATATACATATATATGTGTGTATATGTATATACACATATATATACATATACATATTCATATATATTATATACACACATATATATATATATATATAATATACATACATACACACACACATATATATGTATATATGTATATAATATATATGAATATGTATATATATATATATATGTATATATATGTGTATATATATACACACATATATATGTATATATATATATATTTATATGCATATATATAGGTATATATATGTGTATATATATACACACATATATATGTATATATATATATATATATGTATATATATATATGTATGCATACATATAAATGTATATATATATATGTGTTTGATTGTGTGTGTATGTATGTATATATATATATATTGTTCGCTTTCTAGTAGACAGAGGAGTGTATATTATACAGAGGGAGTGGATGATATACACGGTGGGAAATAGATATTAAGCGTATAATCATGACGAAGGAGTGCTTATTATAAACATAATGACAAATGGAGAGTGCAATATCCAGGGGAGTACGAATTATACGCAACAGCAGCATTGTTCGTTTTATGTACAAATTGCATATCATTAAAAACATCGTGTGAACTAAGGAAAATGATTGACCACGACTCCTAGTCTTTTGGGTTTCTACACATACATACGCACGCTCACGCACATCCACATATACTTTCGTACATGCATGCATCAACATGATCACAGACATGCGTATATACTTAAGAAAGCTCTGCCAAAAGGAATTAACCATGTGTTTGTGTGTCTCTCATATATACGTATATATGTGTGAGTGTGTCTGTATATATATATATATATATATATATATATATATATATATATATATATATATATATAGATATATAGATATATATATACGTATGTATAGATAGATACGCATACATTTCTAGACATCCACATATACATATTTGTCTACGTTTAGATGTATGTATGTGCATGTATTTAGATATGGTATCTATCTATCTATCTATCTACCTATCTATATATATATATATATATATATATATATATATATATATATATATATATATATATATATATATATATATATATATATATATATATATATACTATATATATATATATACATATATATATATACACGCCATATTTATATAGACGCATGCACACACGCGCGCACACACATACATACAGACATATATACACATGTATATGCATATATTATATATATTATTCATATTATATATTATTTAAAACAGTTCGATTCGGTTCTATGTATCTTATAGTTTCGCGAGCCTCTAATAGAGGCCCGTTTCTTTCATGCTTAGATCACCGAATATACATATCATAAATATTCGTTCAAGAGTCGAAATTTCTTACATAGATTTATAGGCTAAAAATTGCGAGACGGCTATTATATGGATAGTACGAAATTTAAGGTACAGTACTATGTACCATATATCTAGCAAACCCACAAATAATCTTTTTAATGAAGAAAGGAAATGAATAAACAATGACATGCAGTATCGGGGCTATGTAGAGTATTTATATTTAGTGGTTTACTCGTATCTATCATACTTGATCAACTGAACAAGCCGAAGTCACTTTCATTACAGTACTGAAATTTTATTTTAATTAGGTTCAATGCAGTTTAACGGTATAAATATTAAAACGAAAATGATAAAAAGGTGAACGAACATGAATTCATAAGCTTAATTAATACATACAAGAGTGAAGTAGCTATTTATTATGGCTTTAAATCACAATTACAGGATAAATGTTAATCGTATCAAAGAAAAATTCATTAAGATCTTGCCAAATCAACTTCAGAACTGAATAAACTTCCATAATCATCAGGATGAACGATGTCATCGTAGGATCCTCTTCATTGCTGTCTATAATTATAACTTACACACCATCTGTTGCTTTTTCATTATCATCATCATTCTACAAATATTCGCCTTCTGTACCATTCAATGTATTCAAAATTTCATATCTGAAAAATTTGATAATAATGTCAGCTTTTATTTCCTGCCTTGATTTAACGATCCATTCACAAACGAGAAGCAGTGATGCAGCCTACGTACTGCTTCCTCTCTTCTGTGGAGTTTCTCCATCGAGTATCCAGTTATTAGATTTTCATATGATGTCCCTAAATCGTTTATTAATACCAATATATAATGGTTGCAAAAAATATGTAAATATGACAGGAATTACCACTATGTTACCGGATATTATCAACAAATATCTTCACTGGATGTGATATAAGTTAATCTCAGATTCGTAAACTCTTTTCCTTTTCAGCCCAGCAGATTGTAAATTCCAAGATTCCTCTATCCATTTTGCCACATTTATCTTCATTCATCCAGTTTGGGAGTTTCATTAATACAATCACTTCTGGAAATTTCTCTTCTCCCAATTTTTTTTTTCTTAAAAACAGCTATCGGTTTCAATGTGTATCTCAAAGTTCTTTTACCTTAATGAATGAGTGCGTTACGAGCACGCGTTCGTCCGAAAGAAGTTTTCACGAAAGACGAAATACACCAGCGATTAGCATATTTAGGTTCGAATCTGCTGGAACGTGTTATGAATGAATATGCAAGCCATCGTTTTGATCCTTGGTGTTCATTGTGCTCATGACGATTAATTATTATTATTATTATTATTATTATTATTATTATTACTTATATATATGCGACTCTACTCTATACTGTTTTCTCCACAGCCTTCTCTATTCCCTTTTTCACCCTTTCCCCGTCTTCTATCTGTCCCTCTCTCCCCTCTTTCTCTTTCTCTCTCTCTCTCTCTGTTTCGTGCTCACACGTGACCATCGTCCATCTTTCTTTTCCTGCACGGACGTTCTAAGGACTGGACGTCTCCTATCTCTCTCTTCTATCTTTTCTCTTTTCAAAGAAGATATTTCTCTCAGCGTTAACTATTTCCCCCTCGTTCTGGTCTAACGACACTCATTGCTTTCGTTCGGTTTCCTTGTATGTCTCCATTGTCCCATTTTTGTTCCTAACTTTGACCCTCCCTAAATCCCAAATTTTATTTTGGTATTTATGGGAACAACTGTCTTCGAAGACTCATATTGTCGTTGATTGCTCGAAATAGGGAGTAGGTATACAGCCGACAACTGATGAAGGTTCGTTCTTTGTATTCCTTGTATTATTTGTCCTGTTTTCCATTTTTTTCTCTCGTTGTTTACGTATTTAACTCATTTGTTTTCGTATTTCATGTTGTTTACTGTTGGTGACGTCCTGTACTCATATATATATATATATATATATATATATATATATATATATATATATATATATATATATATATATATATATATATATAGATAGATAGATAGATAGATAGATAGATAGATAGATAGATAGATAGATAGATAGATATTCCGAATTTGTGTAAATGTGTATAGAATAATATAGCAGTTGAATAAAGTTAAAACATCGTCTGGTTTTCACGGTTTTTATAATGGTATTTAAAAAAATATTTTGTGATATTTATAAAGTGGAATTAGCGCTTTCATACGTTCGTAGTAATCATCAGATCTCAAAATGTATTTAACAAACAGTTGAGTTATTGACAATTGTAGTAAAATGACTGACTTCTTCCTTTTTGTATCTCTTAGAAGGATCCAACAAGCCGAAGTTTTGGAATACGGTTTTGACCAATCCGCATGCAGCTTAAACGTCATGTTTTGCCGGGCGAACCGATATTACTGGCATAGATCCCGTCTTTATTTCAACCAGTTAGCCTGTGGTTTACATGTAATGGTTTTAAAAGTGAGCAAACTTAGTTGGTTTCGATCGTTTTTATCTCAATTGGTGAGAATCTTTTGTAATTAGTTTATATTCATATGTTAAAGATATTTTTTTATCCACATTATTAACTGGTTAATCATTAATCAGTTAATGATGTTGATTAACTGCTTTAATAATAGTAATTGCCTGATTAAAGTAGTTGTTTATAGAGCTATGGTCCAGATCAATAACAGCCCTACATATAACTTACCCTGGAGCCATAGAAAATAACATCAAAACGAATTTTTATCTGCACAAAAATTCTTTCAAATATCCAGAAAACAGATTTTCAACGAGTCTATCAACAACATATACGGCAGTTAAATTGGTTGTGCCCCTTTCAAAATCCGGTGGTCTATCTTGGAAAAATCCAGACTATGCAAGCATGAATCCTACCACAGTTGTATGAAACGCCCGTTGTGCTTAAGTGAAGAATATATTATCCTTTTCCAAGATAAATCTGTCTTGTACTATTGCAGACATTCATCGAAGTTTCGGATTTCGAAAGCTTTGCCAACGAACGATTAACTTTAGCGTAAACATTAACATTGCGTTAATTAACATTAGCATTGTATCAATTATTAATTTTAATTTCAATTTTTATCTTTTACAAAATATTTTCCTTTAAATCTTGAGTTCTAAATGGACCTTTTCATTCGCTCTGTTTACTATGCCTATTTCCACGACTATAGATATTTTAATTATTCAGTTTTTAATTCAAATTCGATTCGCTTTTAATATTTATGTTTTTCCGTTATGGTCAGTCGTTTTTCATTCATCAGATTTCTGTTATATTGAATAATTTTCCTCTCTCCAATCAGCTTCAAGTGTGTATTCGATGAATTTCTAAATAATGATTACTGCAACGTTTATAAATACTTTTATAGTATTGTTCTAAATACTCATTACTATCACCTGAGTAACAGTTTGTGAAGTTTTTCAGCTTCAATAAAGCACTAATTTACTCTATCTTTCGTATTTTCCAACTTTGTGCACGCATGTATATGTGTGTGTGTGTGTGTGTGTGTGTGTGTGTGTGTGTGTGTGTGTGTGTGTGTGTGTGTATGCGTGTGTGGTGTGTGTATGTGTATGAGTTTGTATGTGTGAACGTGTGCGCGTGCGTGTGAAATGAAGTGTTTAGATTCGATCCTTATATAAAAGTATAATTTTGAAATCTGTACAGCTTTCAACCAACGATGTGATGTTAATTGGTGTTAATATGGTGTTAAAAAATCTCTTTTTACCACTCTGTTGAAAGAAAAAAAATAATTCGCTTGACCTGGTTTCGATCCTAGTTTCGGATTTCTTCAGAGCTCACACAACCACTTTTTTTTTTAAACTCATAAAGAGAGATGAAAAATAGTTTACAGCCACTGAATATTAAGATTACATTAAGTCAATTTATCCCATTTGCATAAATAGTGCTTTCAATGTCTTCTCAATTATTTAACTATTAATGCACTAAACAGCTTATGTCCGATACTCTGAAATATAGAGAAAGGTATATATTTATGTATGTATCACTATATCAATATATATCTTCACTCGTTCCAGTCCACTCGTCCGAAAAATATTACGGTTAGCATTGTAACACTGCCACAGACCAGCGTCAAGTTCAGGGGAATGCCAAATTCTGTTCTCGGTCGCTTGTACACCAAGAAATTCGGATGAGCTCCATCCTAATATTTTTGTAGGCTCGCGAAAAATTTTAACTATATATATATATATATAGGTGCAGGCGTAGCTGTGTGCTAAGAAGCTTGCTTCCTAACCACATGGTTCCGGGTTCAGTCCCTCTGCGTGACACCTTGAGCAAGTGTCTCCTACAATAAACTCGGCCCGACCAAAACCTTCTGCGTAGATTTAGTAGATGGAAACTGAAAGAAGCCCATCGTGATATATATATATATATATATATATATATATATATATATATATATATATATATATATATATATTTGTATGTATGTATCTATAGATATATATGTGAGTGTGTGTCTTTGTGTCTGTGTTTGGCCCCCACCACCACCACCACAGCCTCAGAACCGGTGTTGGTGTGTTTGCGTCCCCGTTACATTACCGGTTCGGCAAAAGGGGCCGAAAGAATAAATACCGGGCTTTAGAAAATAAGTACTGGGTTCGATTCATTCGACTAAAAAAATTCAAGGCAGTGTCTCAGCAAGACCGCAGTCTAATGACTGAAACAAGTGAAAGATAAAAGACACGCACGCGCGCACGTGTAGATAGATAGATAGATAGATAGATAGATAGATAGATAGATAGATAGATAGATAGATAGATGCAATAAGTATCTTAATGATATGCACTTTAAGGTACATTTTATGCATTACCCATTTTTAACCAACGATGTTTCTCTAATTTTATACGCTTAGGTATAAAGAATTCTATTTTTATTTTCTTTTTTCACTCTGTAGGAAACAAAGAGGATTAGCTCGACCTGGTTTCGATCCTAGTTGGGATTTCTTCTGAGATAACATATCTACCTATGTTTGCTTACTGACACAAATATGATTTACAGTTAGTTACAGCCACAAATATGAACACTCCATTAAATCGATTTATCTAGTTTGCATAAATAGTGATTTCAATGACGACATTGTCAAATATTTAATTGCTTATACGCTAAACAAATTATATTCGCTACTTCAAAAATATATCAAGATAAATGTTCTTGGATGTCAATATATGTGTTTGCGTGTATGTGCATCATATATGTTTGCATCTATATGATATACATATATACACATATACATACATAACATAGAATATATATCTTTTACGTATCATATATATATCTGTAATATATATATATATATTCTTTTATTTGTTTCAGCCATTTGACTGCAGCTATGCCGGAGCACTGCCTTATATATATATATATATATATATATATATATATATATATATATATATATATATATATATATATATATATATATATATATATATATATATATATATATATATATAGTCTGTCTTTATCTTTCGTAATGTGTGTGTATGTGTATGTATGTGTGTATGCGTGTGCGTGTGCGTATGTATGTGTGCGTGTGCGTATGTATGTGTGGGTGCGCGTGTGTGTATTACAACGAGACTGACTGATAGACAAAGAATGACAGAATGCACGCCTACGTGTTCGAAAAATATAAATGTTGAAAGAAAAGATTCAGAATAAAAGAATACACTGAAACGGATCTTTGAATGTAAAAAACGACTTTACTACTCATGTTCTCGAGCACAAATGTTCATGAGAAACAATAAGCAGGGTGTTATTCTCAGTTATTCTACGACTGATAGAATTTCTGAAATAGTTCTAAACCAAACTGTATCGATGTCTTTGGATAATTACCTCCGCCTTGTCGAAAGCGGAGGTATTGATTTTCAGTCGTGTTTGTTTGTTTGTCTGTGGACAAGATATCTCAAGAACCGCTGGATAGATTCAGATGAAACTTTCAGTGATGTTTGGCCTCGTGACTGGCATGAATTGATTAGATTTTGGGATCGATCCGATACCGGACAAGGATTCTGGATTATTTTTCTTGTTTCTTTTACTTAATTTTTGAGAGCAGTCGGGTTCATTTTTAGTATTCTCTTTTGTGAGAGCAGTCGAGTTTATTTCATATATTCTCATTTTAATAATCATCTCTGGCTAATCGTTGAGAGGACGTTGGTGTTGCCTTGGTGGAGGTTTGCGCTCTCTGGGTGCTCTTTTGATTCTTTGTTTTGTCACTGGGACTGGCAAACAAAGGTGCTCCCCATTGTCTATAATGAAGGGAGTGTTTGAACATGTAGGTGAAAGAGAAACAAAACAAAGAGAAAGAGAGAGACAGAGTGTGTGTGTGTGTGTGTGTGTAAACGCATGTGTACTTGGTTCTGAGAGCGAGCGAATGTAAGTACGTAGTATTGGAGCAAAAAAGAAACACCTGAAAATGTGTTTGTGTTTGTGTGTGTGTGTGCGCGCGCGCGTATGTATGATGAAAAGAGAATGTATGATGAAAAGAAAATGTATGTGTATATGAGTGTGTGTGTGTGTGTGTGTGTGTGTGTGCGAAAGAAATTTTGTATATATGTCCTCGTATATATATCAATACGTGTGTTTGTACGTAGGTGTATATGTATATGATAGAAAGAGTGTCTAGAGAGAGAGAGAGAGAGAGAGAGAGAGAGAGAGAGAGAGAGAGAAGGAAAGAGTTAACGTGTAGTGATCGAAGGAGTGAGAGTATGATACAGAGAGGAATAAAAGTGTGTGTGACAGAGTTGTTTGTACATAAAAACCTGGAAGTAGTGAACGATGGTGTTTGACAGTTAAAAATGAATGTTTGAAGAGTGGGGCGTTACTATTGATGGAACTACATTGATGGATCAGGATGTTTCTCGGTGAAACGATGCGTTTAAAATGAAGGCGTTCGGTCGATCTCGTTCGTGAGCGACACCTAGCGGAGAGATATGAAAACAAATGAATCCAACTTCTCTAATCATGTGAGAAGTCATCACACGTAGACTGTCTCTTTGATTGTTTGCATGACTGCATGTCTGAATACTTCAGTTCGAACGAAGTTAAATTGCAATCATCGAGGGAAAGAGAGCGAGCTGACGAGCGACAGAGAGAGAGAGATGGAAGAGAGAGATGTCGTGAGGAGAAGTGGAAGGGAAATTAATGAGGGACACAGGAAGAACTGTTATGAGAGAGGAAGCGAGAAAGGATGTAAACCGAGACACGGTTTGGTGAGTGCTTGAGTTCGTTCGATCTCGCATACTGAAGAGCTACTTAGCACAGAGATATCAAAATACTGAAAACAAACAAAGAAAAAAACTAAATCAAACTAAGAAACACAAAAGTGCAGCGCTGGGCGTTGGTTTAGTCTCCAAAATATCTGTTTGTTGATGATGTTTGAGAGTAGTGTTAAAAAGAGACAAGACAAAAACAACTGCGCCACCCTCAGGAACAATATCAAAATTACTTTCGAACGAGTCAGCGTAGGAATCTATATGTGGTCAGTAGACGGGTTGGAAATGGCAGTGAGATCTCTCTCTCTCTCTCTCTCTCTCTC
>NC_142930.1:99810184-99816258 GCF_046866305.1 Octopus bimaculoides | reverse complement strand
CGCGTGTATTTGACGTTTTACTTTTGTAAGCAACAACAACTATCCGGTACGATAAAAGAAAATCATGCTTGCTGGCTTCTGGTTTACCAGCAATACGTGTGACCATCACATTTTGGAGTCTTGTCCTGCTCTCCCTCTCTTTCTCCTCTTCTCTCTCTCTCTCTTTCTCTCTCTCTCTCTCTCTCTCTACCTACCTACCTACCTATCTATGTATCTATTTATCTCTCTGTCTCTCTTTATTTTTTCCCTATCTACCTGTCTATCTATCTACCTGTCGAGCTGTATATATATATTTTATCTTTTATCTACTGCATTTTATCTTTTATCTACAACATCTCCTGCTCTCTCTCTGCCCGTCTCTGTACATCGGGCAAACGGGACGCCGATTGGCTGTCCGGTTCGCGAAACACCTACGAGACATCCGCCTCGGCAATAACACCCCCGTCTCACGTCATTTCCGCTCTACCGGTCATGCTTTGCAACACCTGTCCGTGTTCGGATTGTCCTTGCACAGGGGCCATCCGGACTCCCATTTGCGCCGTGAACAGGGATTAATCTTCTCTTCGCTCCTACTCTCTTTCTCTCTTCTCTCTTTTCTCTCCTACCCACCTTCTCTTTCCCTCTTCATCGTCAACCCTCCCTCGTAAGCCCACTCCACCTCTACACATTCCAACCCCACCTTCCCTATCTTTCCCATAACACCCCTTACACCCATTTCCACACACCCCACCTCTACCCCCACCCTCTGCCTACCCACATACCCCACCCTCAGCCTAACCCACATCCCAACCTTGCTTTCCTCACTCTCACCTCCCCCCTCCGAACACCATCACACCACAACACACACCACTACACCATACCACGCAACACATCACATCACAACATACCACCTCGCACACACCAGCACTGACCAATTCCTAGACCCACATTTTCACACCTATACATACACACACGCACACGTCAAGATCACCAGCTCTCTTTCACACACATATACGCACTCTCTAACGCACGCGCACCTTCGTTTTGGGATCACTAATTCTTTATTATCTCCCCTTCTTCCTAGCTCTCCTGTGTGACCCTTCTGTCCGGCATTCACCATGATAGATCGCTAGCCACTACATTCTTTTTTCTGTCCTTGTTTCTCTCCTTGTTTCTTTCCCTGTTTCTTTTTTGTGGAAGAGCGTAGGCTCGAAACGTTAAAGACTTTTTCACTTCCCGAGCGTTATACTAATACATCTGTTTGTTTTCTACACCACCTGTCTTCGTCTTTTGTTTTTTGGCTTTTTTTTTTGTGAATTCTCCCCATATATATATATATATAAGTCAAGGTAGAAAATGCTAAAATAAGTTTATCATGAAAAACATTTTAGTACAGATTTCATTCATTGAGACTTTTCAACTCTAAGTATGGAAAGCAAGTAAATTGTGCAAAAATTAAATGAAAAGTCTATTTTAAAAATATTTCCATAGTATTCAAATACAAGGGGCATTTTCCTTGTTTCTGCCTGTCTCTGTCTCTTTTTTTTAACTCTTGTAAAAAAAAAAAGTAAAAATAGAGAGCAAATCTTTCTCCTTATGCACCCGGAAATAAAACAAAAAACATTGTTTATAAAGAACGTAAATACTTCAATAACTTAACGTGAATGACACCAATTTCTTTCTACTTCAATTATTACATGTTTTCTCGTAAAATGAACTCATACAGGAGGAGTAAAACTAAATCTGTAGGAGTAGTCTCGCCCTGGTTCAGATTCGAAACTGAATCTTTCAGTCCTCCTTGACGAATGACTAAATTACCTATTTAAATGAACTGCATTATATAATTGTCATTACATAACACATACAACTCATTTATTATTGTCTAAGGAGGTTCATGTATGAAATTGATCTTCTTTCTGCTTCATTTATTACAATTTTTTCTCTTATAAAAATACACACATACAGGAAGAGTAAATTATATATATAATAATATTTTAAATGTGCCTCCCGAGAAATAGCAAAAGTAATTACCCAATCAACGACGGGTATTACTGCTAGTACACACACACACACACACACACACACACATATATATATATATATATATATATATATATATATATATATATATATATATATATATATATATATATACACACACACAGTGTTTCTTGGCGTAGATCCAGTGAAAACTATATCGCTACTGTGGATGACATCAGGTAGTACAAATGGTGAATGTGCTTTAATCGACATACTAATAGACATACCCAAAGTCCAAATAATTACATATATATAGCGCGCCGGAACGAAGACATTTGAAAAATAACCCCAATGTAATTGGTAGAACTATATGCATGTCTAATTTTTATGAGGACAACTCGTGTATACTTCTGCAAATTATATTGATTTAGAACGGTCATACTGATGAGCCACGGACATTTACGTAGGTAAATTTCGTTAATGGCGAAACCGGTCTACGATTAATTCTGTATTTTTATATTTTCATTTGTCTTGCCCGCTTACGTTCTGGTGTTTGCCGAATTTCTCTTGAGAACAATCTTTTCTTTGTGGTCAGACCGTATGTGATCTATTTCTAGCATAATGGATGTCCACTTAGTGGTCATCCCTTCTTATACGTATGTAATACAATTTTTCTGAATTTTCAGATTTTTCTATATGCTAGGCCACTGGTTTAAATTGACGTTAATCAAATTAATATTCAATTTATCACCCTCATTATCTAAATTATATATATATATATATATGTATATATTTATTTATTTATTTATTTATTTATATATTTATATATATGAGAAAATTTTGTCGCATTTTTCAACTTTACTTCAGTATTGTTCATATATACATATGCCTGTACATCTCATACTTCTATTCATATATCCTTACATTTATATTCTATATCTATATACATGTGTGTGTTTAAGCACACACATATAAATAAATATATAAATAAATAAGTATACCTATATGTTTATTCAGCGATAAATATATGTTGATATAGAACGTTATATCAACAGAGTGGTATGTAAAAAACGATATCAGGAGATGTATTAGATAGGGTGGCGTGTCTATGAATGATTAATGTTTGTGAATGCGTACGTAAATAGTTTTCTTCACATATCTAAATGTAAATCAATCTATAATTGAGATTATATATATTTATGTGTATATCTATATAATTTCTTTAGTCTTCATAAACCATTGCGGACAAAACAACGCTAGAGCACTGCATTCGTGTAATCTTTACAAGTTAGGTTGGAGTGTGGATAAGAAACTCACATATATAGTTGATGTCATAAAGAGATTCAGCATAGTCTCTTTATCATTGTGTGTGTGCGTGTGTGTGTGTGTGTGTGTGTGTGTGTGTGTGTGTGTGTGTGTGTATAGTCGTGTGATTTTAATTTTTTTTATACTTCCCTCCAATAATAAAAACAACCGATTTCTAACTCATTGGAATTTATGAATTTATGCGAGCTTGATATGTTAGTAAGATATGCTTGTATGTATGTACGTATGTATGTATATATGTATGCATTATGTATGTATGTATGTATTATGTATGTATGTATGTATGCATGTATGCATGTATGCATGTATGCATGTATGTATTATGTATGTATTATGTATGTATTATGTATGTATGCATGCATGTATGTATGTATGTATGTACGTATGTATGCATGCATGTATGTATGTACGTATGTATGTATGCATATATGTATGTATGTATGTATGCATGTATGTATGTATGCATATATGTATGTATGTATGTATAAATGTATGTATGTACGTATGCATCTATGTATTATATACGTATGTCTTTCTATGAGTTTATTTAAGTACTTTAATATTTCGCAGAATGACCGGTAACAAAGGGAAGATGTTTGAAGGGATTTGTTAACCTGAGAAACTTAGTCTGTGAATATTTATAAGCAAATGTGTGAATAGAGCTGCACACGTGTATTGAATTTTACACATGCCTGTTCAGCACACACGTTTGTGCATGTGTGTTTGATTAGTCTTTATTACATATTCTATAGTCACGTGTGATTTTGTATGCATATTACATTAAAAGCATATGAAGTTTTATCACGGTATAACCATGCATGACTTTGTGCTGATAAACAGAAACCGTTTCCTCAGATGTTTTGTTGCCATAGATCCGTGCAAATCCTTGGTCATTTGTTAGAGAATACTTTCTGAGAATCTACTTTCCAATTCTTATTTATTTATTGCCCACAAGGGGCTAAACATAGAGGGGACGAACAAGGACAGACAAAGTGATTAAGTCGATTACATCGACCCCAGTGCGTAACTGGTACTTAATTTATCGACCCCGAAAGGATGAAAGGCAAAGTCGACCTCGGCGGAATTTGAACTCAGAACGTAACGGCAGACGAAATACCGCTAAGCATTTCGCCCGGCGTGCTAACGTTTCTGCCAGCTTACCACCTTTCCAATTCTAGTGATACTATTTGCCGCACACACACACACACACACACACACATATATATATATATATATATATATATATATATATATATATATAAACAAATAGTAAATGAGTATATGCATATATACGTACAGGTATGTGCGTACCGACATCCACCTGTATGTATAGGTGCATATCTGGGTACAGGACATTGCAAACAAAACGTAGACGAGAAAACACACAAGCCACATAGAGAACATTCTACTTCATCAGCTACCCCCGTTTTAACACCGGCGTTTCGAAGAGCTGATATATATATATATATATATATATATATATATATATATATATGGGGGGGGTGGTGCTGTGAAACCCTAGATCTCGTCTGATTGAGTATGATCTATGTCATTCGAGCAGCAACCAAATCATCATTTTGCATATCAGGAACGGCAATGTTTGTGTTTTTTTTTGTTTGTTTTTCGATTGTAGAATGTATTTGAGGGAATTGGGCTCTCGTTTCCAGTAGGTTGAGCGATTAATTACAGGTTATATCATGTAAAGAATCTATATGTCTCTATATAAGCAGTTCAACTATTCGTTCATCCATTTATCGCTTACGAGAGGGAAGCTGTAAAAATTATTTGGGTTTTTGTCTCTCTCAGACGTATAATCATAAACAACTCAAGATATCATATTGATCATTCATTGAATATTTAATATTTCTCACTGGTTCCATGTCTAAGGACAAACTTGATCCTGTAGTTGTATGCTTTCAACATGAAATTACAGAAAAATAAATATTCAATTAATTGATAATATAATATTCTCTAAGCTGACGTCTTTATTTTGAATCAGAAATGAGATAGGAAGAGACAATAAGAAGAGAGAAGAAAATGGGAAAACATAATGTATTATCACATAGTTTTAGAATAAAAACATAACTTAGTGATAGTTTCTATCTTTTCTCTGCAAAAACAGACAAGCATACATCCTAACACATGCACATTATTATGGATGTGAGCACCAATTCGTCCTACATAGCGACTAGACATTTTAGAGATGTTTTATGAAAAATGCTATGTGTAGCATGCACGGATTTTATTCATTTATGTGTCAGTACATTCTTTGGCAGTGTATATATAATGAAGCTATAATCTATCAACAGAACTAAAGTCATGAGACAAGTTTATGCGTGTAGATAAACTGTAAACAGAACTTAACATACGTTTAATAAACATACGTTCAGCCTCGCTGTGTAAAAACGGCGTGGTTTACCCAGTAGGTCTCTCTCTATCTCTCTCTCTCTCTCTCTCTCTCTCTATCTATCTATCTATCTATCTATCTATCTATCTATCTATCTCTCTATCTATCTATCTATATCTTTCTCTCTTTCTGCAGCCTGAACCCATAAACAACTCGACTAGTTATTACAGTGGCATCAAGACGCTCCGCTCACTGGTGGGCGAACTCGAGGAGACACTTTAGATAAAGACGGCAATAACAATATAAATATATGTATGTATGTATGTATGTATGTAATTGTGTATGAGTGCCTATGTGAGTGTTGAGTGTAAATAGACTGCTTCTGATTGACGTATAAGGCCAGAAATTTAGAGATCGAGGTAACTCCATTAAATCTTCTCCA
>NC_142930.1:99777684-99805184 GCF_046866305.1 Octopus bimaculoides | reverse complement strand
ACACACACGAGTGAGTGGACAAACGAAAGTAAACGGCACTCAACACAGTTAGGAATTAGATGTATTATATTTTAAGGCTTTTGATTCGGCACCATGTAACTTAAAGTTTCGCGAGTTTCTTGCAGAAACCCGTCTCTTTCAGAATTAGATCAGGGAATGGAGAAGCCATCTTGGACTCCCTTTCCACTAGAAACTTGCGAAACTTAAAGTCGCTTGGAGCCGAATCTTGTATATATCTAATCTTTTATTTTTTTACTTGTTTCAGTCATTTGACTGTGGTCATACTGGAGCACCACCTCAAATGGTGTTAGTCGAAGAAATCGACCCCACGACTTATTCTTTATAAGACTAGTAGTTATTCTATCGGTTGTCAAGCGATGGCGGGCGGGACAAACACAGACATACAACTATATATATATATACGACAGCCTTCTTCCAGTTTCTGTCTAACAAATCCGTTCATAAGGCTTGGGCCAGGCCGAGGCTATAGTAGAAGACACTTGCCCAAGTGTCACACCGTGGGACTGAACCTGGAACCATGTAGTTGAGAAGCATGCATCTTATCACACAGACACGCCTGCGCCTAAGTATATATATATATATATATATATATATATATGTGTGTGTGTGTGTGTGTGTGTGTGTGTGTGTGTGTGTGTGTGTGTGTGTGTGTGTGTGTGTGTATGCGTGTATGTGTGTGTGTGTGTGTGTGTGTGTGTGTGTGTGTGTGTGTGTATGTATAGTGTGCATAGCTTAGCGGTTAGAGTGTTGCACATATGATCACGTGATCGTGGTTTCAATTCCTAGACCGGGTGGTGCGTTGTGTTTTTGAGCAAAATATTTAATCTCACGTTGCTCTGCGATCACTTCGTCACTTGACGCGTGGCACACAGTGCACCTTTTCAGGCAACGTCAATTTGATGGAGGGTGTGAGCTAATATGCGGCACATACATTTGATCACTGTAAACAAAATTATTTCTGCAAGTTATTTGGCAAAGGCTGAGCACCCATACGTTGTCGCGTATGTGTGTACAAACACATACACACACACACATATATATATACATGTGTGTGTGTGTGTGTGTGTGTGTGTGTGTGTGTGTGTGTGTGTGTGTGTGCATGTGTGTGTGTGTGTGTGTGTGTGTAGACATACGTATTATCCCCTAGTGAGATAACAAAGGAGTTTATCATTTCTTATAATGTCTGGCTGGATTAGAAATTTGAATTTTTGAAATTAAGGAATTATAAGAGAAAAGATGCTTAGAATAAACATATTTACCTTTTTTTGTTTGTTTGTTTACTTAATTACGAAGTCCTTGAAATTTCTTGCTAGTGGTAATCATTTCTAGCACTATTTCATTGTTTTAGAAGTCTTCAGCATGATGCAACCTGGGATTTATTAACCAAACATTTTTATGGAACGTGTGCACGTGTGCATGCATGTATGTATGTATATGTATGTATGTATGTATGTATGTATGTATGTATGTATGCACGTATGTATGTATCACTTTTATCTCAACAAATTTTCAATAGAATTTAGAGCTAGCACTGAAAGTTACAGCCTTTCGTATACGAATACGTCTATGTAAACAATGCAATCGAAAATAGAAAAATAGGTAATGAGTGTATATACATATTTCAGGAGTTATTACTCCCTCCTCAGCTCTAATCCAACCCATTAACCATCCACGAATACATTGCTTAAATAGCCACTACGCTTACAGCGGTGTGACGATATTGGATAGACCAATCAACATATTAAACATATTCCGGCTACGTACATATTACTTGCTTGTGGGGAGACTGTATTTTGGTTTTGTGACCATAATATACTACGAAGTATAATTAAAGCTTTTAAGTCAATACACAAAATGTAGGATACAGTATTAACTTATAAAATTTAATATAATTGGCACGAAACACAGTATCTCTACCAGCAGTCAATATGTATGCATGTATGTATGTATGTATGTATGTATGCATGCATGCATGCATTCATGTATGTGTGTATATCGACGCATAAACATTATAATTAATATTACAAAATGATTAGGATTAGTGGTTAGCAGATTTATATTAACTGACTTGTGGTATTTGGTTACATTTCTTTATGTTTCAGTTGGATTGACTTTGCTTTTCATCTTTCCAAGGTCAACAACTCAAGAACTGCGGTCACACCAACCATCTCTACCGCTCATTCGCTCTCCCCCCACCTCTCTTTCTCTCTCTCCCAAAATCTGTGGCCTTGTAACTAAAGAAAAATCATTATTATTATTATTATTATTATTATTATTATTATTATTATTATTATTGTTATTATTATTTTCATCATCATTATCATTAAGGCTGCGAGCTGGCAGAATCGTTAGCACGCCGAGAGAAATACTTAGTGGTATTTCGTCTGTCACTACGTTCTGGTTTCAAATTCCGCCGAGGTCGGCTTTGCCTGTTATCCTTTCGGGATCGATTAAATAAGTACCAGTTACGCACTGGGATCGATGTAATCCACTTAATCCCTTCCTCAAAATTTGAGGCCTTGTGCTTCCAGTAGAAAGGATTATTATTATTATTATTATTATTATTATTATTATTATTGTTCAGTAGTTTTATTTTTATAACGTGCTTTCACTTCACTACCGAGCGCAGCTCTGTGTGCCTTGGGTATGTGCTGTGGTTTGCTGTGATGCTCTTATGGTTACTGTATTGAAAGTGTTTTGCGTAGGATGTGTGCAGTGCCCAGTAGTGCAATTTTCTGTATGTTATATATATTTGTAAGTCCTAGTGTTTTTGTTATGTATTTGTCTGAATATTTTTTTATTATACCTAAGGCACCTACTATGATAGGAATTGTTTCTGTTTTTAGATTCCACATTCGAGTTACCTCTATTTCCAGGTATTTTATTATTATTATTATTATTATTATTATTATTATTATTATTATTATTATTATTATTATTATTATTATTGTCGCGTGTTGAACGGATCTAGCTGTCAACTGAATCCATCGTGAAGATCGCCCCACCGCCTTCCTTTAACCGGGAAAGAAAGGCGGTGTTTATATGTCTGGTGGCCATGATGAAAGAATTTGTATGATGGACGAGATTGAAGGGGCTGAAGACAAACACTTTTCTCTTTGGCCAATCTTTGATCAACTTCTTCAAGTTTCACTCGAAAAGGAAAATAAGGGTAGAGTGTGAAGTGTTGTCTTCTAGCCAGTTTGCTGAAAGGTGGATGAAAGTGACGAAAATGGTGCGGCTGAACGAGTCTGCCCCCCCCTCTCTCCCTCTCTCTTCCTCCCCTTCTCTCTCTCTCCCTCTCTCTTCCTCCCCTTCTCTCTCTCTCTCTCTCTCTCTCTTCCTCCCCTTCTCTCTCTCCCTCTCTCTTCCTCACCTTCTCTCTCTCTCCCTCTCTCTTCCTCCCCTTCTCTCTCTCTCCCTCTCTCTTCCTCCCCTTCTCTCTCTCTCCCTCTCTTCACTCTCCTTGAAAACAGCCGCGTCTATATTTTGCATTGAATATTTTGTTCCTTTTTAGGTTATATTATTTTCTAGCAGCAACAGCTTGTAATAATGGTGATGATGGTGGTAACGGTGGAGTATTGTAGCTTTAAAATAAGCTAAAGAAAAAAAGCACCTGTCCCGAAAGTCAAGGTACTCGTGGTTTTTTTATGGGGTTTTTCCATGAGCAGCCCTCGAACGTTTCCTCCCTTTTGAGGATCACACAATGTTGATTTTCTTGAAATTTTGTTGGTCTTGTTTACACAAAAAACCCTCACAACAACACACACTTACACACATACACACACACATTCTCTATTTTGTCCTGTACTGTCCATAATGTTTTTCATAATGTAAACCCTTGTGGTTAATAAAGGAATCGTTATTAATTTTATTATTATTATTATTATTATTATTATTATTATTATTATTATCATCATCATTATTCGTTCGTAACACAGCGTAGGTAAAAATGCACCGGAGTCTTTAGTCATCTGTCAAGTCACAACAAGGACCACTGACAGATAATGTTGAGCAAAACACTCATGTTTCCAAAGGTGAATTATTCAAACCCCAAAGAATTCCTCTCAATACATGGCTATGATGCTCCCCCACTACTTCTGCTCTTGATCAGAGATGCACATATCGTCAGCCACCAAGGGACATGTTCAACTGGTTAAAGTCAAGCAACTGACAAGCAAATCTGCGGTATTGAGCAGAATATTTGCTGTAGCCCATCTTTTATACCAAGACAAAAACAATGTATATGATAACACTTCCAATCAATTAAGATCAGAAGCCATGAGAGCCACTGTCTGGTACTGCATCCGGGCATTTATTATTATTATTATTATTATTATTATTATTACCATCATTATTATTTTTTTTTTTTTATTATTATTATTATTATTATTATTATTATTATTATTATTTATATACTCCGATGGTAACAGAGACCAATTTATTCTAACGGATGTATTCTGTTACAATGTCGTGAGGAAAACGATATCAAAATGATATCTTTTTATCACGACATTGAAACATGACACCCGAAAGAGATATATTAGTTAGAGATATACTAGTTTTACCTGACTAAAGCATGTTTGACAAAGAATCGGATCTCTCCTTCTCCTCTCTCTCTCTTTCTGCAAATTTCTGTCTCCGTCTCTCCCTCCCCCTCTCCCCCTCTCTTCACTCTCCTTGAAAACAGCCGCGACTATATTTTGTATTGAATATTTTGTTCCTTTTTAGGTTATATTATTTTGTAGCAGCAACAGCTTGAAATAGTGGTGATGATGACGGTAACGGTGGACTATTGTTGTACTGCTAGTGTAGTTTTGATGGTGGCGGTGATGATGATGTGGTATTAATAATGGTCATAGTGATGGTGGCGATGGTGGTAGTATTGATAGTTGTAGCTGTCGTGGAGCTGATGGAGGTAGGTAGCATTTGACGACAAAACGACTGCTGCGTCTTTTTAACAACCGGTAGACCCGGTATCTTTCATGCTGTAAGACAATCTGCCCTACTTCTGCACTTCGACAACAAAAGACAGAAGAAAAGAAACAATGTTGAATCAATTTACAAACCATATCGGAAATAAATTTTATGATTTTTAGAAATATAAGTATTGCTGTCGTCGTCGTCGTTGTTGCTGTTGTTGTTGTTGTTGTTGTTGTGGTGGTGGTGGTGGTAGTAACTGCTACTTAATTTATCGACCCCCCCCCCCCCCGAAAGGATGAAAGGCAAAGTCGACCTCGGCGAAATTTGAACTCAGAACGTCAAGCATTTCGCCCGGCGTGCTAACGTTTCTTATTTCTTTATTGCCCACAAGGGGCTAAACATAGAGGGGACAAACAAGGACAGACAAAGGGATTAAGTCGATTACATCGACTCCAGTGCGTAACTGGTACTTAATTTATCGACCCCGAAAGGATGAAAGGCAAAGTCAGCCTGGGCGGAATTTGAACTCAGAACGTCACGGCAGACGAAATACCGCTAAGCATTTCGTCCGGCGTGCTAACGATTCTGCCAGTTCGCCGCCTTTAAAGGGGTCATTATTATCATGATTCCCATGAAGTGCAGTGACTTTACAAAACTGTTAGAGCGTAAACAAAAACGCCTTAGGGTATTTGTTCCGCCTCTTTATTTTCTGATCCCATTCAAGTCAACCTTGCTTTTTATCCTTCTGGAGTCGATAAAATAAAGTAATGTTTAAATATTAAAGTAGTTATATAATCGACAGTTTCCTACCTCCATATTGTCCTGCCTTGCTCCAATGAAAAAAAGTATTGGCATTATTGTTGCTGCTGGTGATGAGAGTATATATCGATTTTGAAAGGCGCCAAGTTCATTCAACGGTGTGCCGGACGCGCCATGTCTCTCATGACGTGAAAGATGAAAGGCAGTACACATGAACTCTTTAGATAGATAGATAGATAGATAGATAGGTTTCTTTATTAGCCACACAGGGCTCAACACAGAGGGGACAAAATACAAATGTAGAGTTTTTCTTTTCGAGGGGGTCGAAAACAAAGCAGAAAAAAAACAAAAGTGGGGACAACGATGAAAAAAAAAACATCGCAAAACGTTTGGGGTATTTACAAAAAATACGAAATAATACAAAAAATTCCCAATAAATGGGGAGGTTATCCGTGGAAAGAAAAACCTACGAAAAGACCACGGTAACCTCGGTCTTTAGCGTCACAGTTTGTTAAATAAAATTTCTTTTATTTAAGCAAGAAACGTGAGTAACTCTCTGTTTACAAAATTTTAAAACGTTTTATAGAATCATGGTCAAGGTGGCTTCGTCATTTATACGTGCCATTCTTGCTACATGTATCCATCTTTTTTCGAAACATTTGCTAGACAACACTTGCCTCTCTACTCCCACCTTCCTTTTCAAGTGATACTTGAAAAAGTTGATGAGAGATTGACCAGAGAGGAAAGTATTTGTCTCTAATCCTTTCAGACGCGTCCACCAGATGCATTCTTTGGCCATAGCCACAAGTACGATAAATACAGCTCTTCCTTCCCGTTTAAAGGAAGGAGGCGTGACGATATTGACGACAGACTCGGTTGATAAACCGACTCGTCCCACACGCAACAGCAGTCGTTCGACATAAGCCCACAGCTCCGAAATGGTTGGACACTGCACGAGTGCGTGCAGAACGGTTTCATCGCTCTGACCGCATCTCGGGCAGGTCGGCCCCGCATTTCGCGAGCCGTGTCTATAGAGCTTATCCCGAACGGGTAGCGCCTCTCGGTAACACTGCCAGGCCAGGGATCTCTGGAAGTTGTCCATAGGTCCCGGCCCGAAAGTCGTCCTGAACAGGTGGGTCAGGTATTCCTCGTCGACGCCCAGGTTCGCCCCGAGATCGTCGTCGTACCTGCCCTCCACTAATCCCCTATAGAATGACTTCGTTGTGATGCAGCCGCTCAAGGTCGACCCGGGACGGCAAAGTTGTTGCAGAGCAACGCGACACTCACGGTGCCATTCGCCATTCCTCGGCCTCTTTTTGATCCACGACTGCAGCTCAGTCATGGAAACGAGCTGCGGGAAAGCGCGTCGCACAAACGGCGACCACACCTGCTCACCGTCGTCTACGTAGAGCCGGAGATGTCGCAGTCTCAGCGCATGTCTGCGCATCATCAACCACGGCATGCCCAGCCCTCCTTTCAGCGGGTGTTGGCAACAAACGGATCGCCTCACCATCGGAACGTTTCCTTTCCACAAAAAGCGGAAGAGGATGCGCTCCATTTCGGTGATGGAACGATCGGGACAAGGCACGACGGTCAGGCGGTATTCGATGACGGACGCGATGTACGCGTTCGCCATCTCCGCCCGACCTTTTAGGGACAGCTTCCTCTCGGACCATTGCCGGCAGAGAGTGGCCACCCTACTCGTTATCTCGTCCCAGTTCTTCTCCGTTTGCAGGTCCGGACCGAACCAGACTCCGAGCAACTTGACCGGACCATCCGTCCAGCGTCCCACTACTGAGGCGCTGCCGGACGGTATGGGCTTGCTTCTCCAGGTGCCGAGCAGCAAACCCACCGACTTATCCCGGTTGATTTTCGCTCCCGTCACCGCTTCGTAGTCTTTCAGCGTCTCGCCGACAAGCTCAATGTGCTCGTGGCTAGACGCTATGACGGTGACGTCGTCCGCGTATGCCGACACGCTCGTCCCGCACCCCAGTTCTCGCGGGATGCCCCTTAGCGTCGCCAGCTTCCGCAGTAGTGGCTCGAGAGTCAATACGTACAGGAGCGGCGACAGGGGGCATCCCTGACGAACCGAACATGCAATGTCGAAGGGTCCCGATAGACGTCCATTGACGCGAACAACCGAACGGATGCCTGTGTACAAGGCAGCCATCCAGCCGCGGAAAACGGGACCGAAACCGGCCGCTTCGAGGACGGCCTCCAAGTATCGATGGTCTACCCTATCGAAAGCTTTCGATTGATCCAAATTGATCAGGGCCCCACCCATGCCAGGTTCCTTAACTACCCTCTCTATGATGTAGCGCATCAGATGGAGGTTGTCATGGATGCTCCGGCCCGGCACGGCGCACGTCTGCTCCGTGCCGACCAGTTTCTCGATGACAAGCGCCAACCGCTTGGCTAACACCTTGGCCAAAATTTTCATGTCTGCATTGAGCAGAGTGATGGGCCTAAAGTTATCTATGGCGTCCCCCTTGTTTGGATCTTTCTTCAGTAGCGTTACCGCTCCTCGGCTCACAAAACCGGGAATGCTCCCGTTCTGCTGCCAGTTGCAGTACGCGACCGCCAAGACTTCTCCAAACAAGTCTGGCATACAGTTGTAAAGCTCGTAGGGCAGACCATCCAAACCCGGAGATTTGTCCGTCGAGCAACCCGCCATCGCGTCCCTCACCTCCTCCGCCGTGATGACCCCTTCGCAGCACTCCGCCTCTCTTGCCGAGAGTCGTGGCAAGCTGTGCAGGTAGGCACTAAAGTCCACCCTGCCTTCTCGCTCGCCACTCCTCCCGAACAGTCGGGCAAAATGCCGCTGAAACGCCTCGCACATCTTGCTCGGCTCGAGCAATTCGCGCCCCTGTTCGTCTACCAGAGACCGGATGGTGGCTCTGTTACCCCGCTGCGCCTCCGCCACCCGGGCCTCTCGTGCGGCTCCAACACCTTCATTCCTCAGAGCACGCATCCTTGCCCTGACAGCACACCCTTCGTGTTTAGCATTGAAGTGTTGGTCGAGGGCCAACCTCGCCGCTAAAACGTCGGATGCGATGCCACTTCGCAATGCCTCTTCTAACTTTATCACTAGCTCCCCCTCTTCTCTGTTCCTCTCTACAGCTAGTGCCCTG
Organism: Octopus bimaculoides; assembly: GCF_046866305.1. Lineage (NCBI taxonomy): Eukaryota > Metazoa > Mollusca > Cephalopoda > Octopoda > Octopodidae > Octopus > Octopus bimaculoides. The sequence continues at coordinate 99,796,353 of NC_142930.1, read as the reverse complement.
CTATACCTTATTGCTTCCGCCCTTACTGCTCTCTTGAGGGCAAACCACCATTTGTTGTTGACGATGGCTCCCGTCAAAGCCCTCTTTACTAACGTGCTAATCCGGTCTCTGAAAACCTGTCTCGACGGGAAAGACGCGTTTAGTTTCCAGTAACCGGGACCCTGCCTATGTGCCTTATCTAAGTCTAGCGTACACGTCACAAGTTTGTGATCCGTGTAGCTGACTATGTGGAACTGTGGACATCCTAAACTATCTCTATCTCTTGTCTTACACACTATCCTATCTAGATACGATCTCGACGACCCAATGCGGTTGCTCCAAGTCCACGTTGGCACATTTGGGTGGTCGAGTCGGTACCTGTCAGACAACTGGAAGCCTCTGAGCAGGTCTATGAGGCCTTTGCATCCCCTTCTACTTTTGTCACTCCCCACGTAGTCTAGATGCGTGTCCAAGGTAGCATTCCAATCCCCCACTAAAAGTAAGGGACGAGACGTTCCCAGGAATACTTCTAGACGTCGAAAGAAGTCTGACCGACCTGTTAAAGGAGGCACATAAACTGCCAGCAACCGAAAAGCGCCTCCATCGCTGCCGTCCACATCTAGGACAACCAGTCTACCCTCCGGGTCCGTAAATATCGTCTTTACTTGGAGATCCAGACTCTTGCGAAAAAGAACCGCCGTGCCACTACCGCCCATCCTCGGCAGACAGGGAGAAAAATAAATGTTAAACTGTCCGCCAAACATGGACTTTAGGGCCCGCGGTTCATGGAGTCTGGTCTCACTAATGGCTATGATATCCAAATTGTGTGACTTGATGTCATTTAAGAGGTACCCTTGTTTCCAAGGGGACCGCCACGCACATTCACACAACCAATCTTCACCATGATTCTATTTATACGTGTGCTTTAAAGCACAAAACAAAAGAACAGAGTGTTACTTGCCGTTAGAAAGTTTTGTTTCCTCCTTGGATTTTTCACCAAGGAGGCTATTGTACAATTTCTTGCACAAATATTTCTGGAATCCCCCTACCGAGTTGGGGTAGAGGGATTTTATTGTGTTGTGTAATGCTGGTGTTACATGAATAATTTTAATGTGTTTTGGCGGTGTTGTACGTGGGTGGTTGTTGGTTTTGATATCGTTATTTGTGATGTTTGTTTTAGAGTTGATGTAATTCATCAACTCTGTGTTTGTACTGTCTATTGCTGTTAGCATTGTTTTTTTTATATTACTATTGGTGTTAGTAGTATTTTCGGGAGATGTGAATCTCCCTGCTTTGTTTGTGTTTGCATTTTGTTTTGTTTTCTTCTTACTGCGCTTCCTCTTTCCTTTCGTAGCTATTTTCCACTCCTCCCCACTCTCTTCATCGGATGATGGGAGATCTGAGGAGTCAGAAAGAGGTAACGGCAAATTTTGTGCGTCTGTGTGTGTTTCTGTGAATGTTTGTGTTGCTGTTTTTATTGATGTTGGCTGCTTGTTATTTATGTGTGGTGTATGTGATATGGGGGAGGGAGAGGCAGTCTTGGAATTTTCTTTTTTTTCTTCTGTTTTTGCAGTTTCTGTTGTCTTTTCTGTTGTGGTTATTGCTGCTATTTCTGTTGTTGTTTTTTGCGTTGCTGGTGGTGTTGGTAGTAAGGTTTTTCTGTTGGGGGTATTTGGTAGTTGCTTCTGTTGTTGTTGTTGTTGTTGTTGTTGTTGTTGTTGTTGTTGTTGTTGTTTTTGTTTAGCGGCCAGAGGGCAGTCCTTTTTCAGATGTGCTTCGCTGTTGCATAGGTAACAGCGAGGTCGCCTGCCCTCTACCACCACATACAGCTTGTGGTCCTCTGCCAATCTAATGTTTGGAGGAATTTTCTGTGAAGCCTCCTCCGTGATGTGGAGAAGGATTTCCAGATTTTTCCCTCCCCAGTTCTTTTCCTCTCCGACCGTAATCTCCAAAATATTTGCCTCCTCCATTTCCAGGCACACGGCCGATATCAGCCATTGGGTGTCCACCTCCGATGGCACATTTTTTATCATAACTTTGGTCACTCTCTGTCCTAGATAACTCGGTATCATTACCAAGTCATCTGTGCGGAGAGAGAGTGTCGAAAATTGTTTAGCTAAATTTTCATCCAGAAACCTTACTTGCACCGTTCCAAATTTCCTTCCCCAGGTGACATGATTCTGATAAGGCCAAATTTTTCTAAGACAAACTTCAATTTTATCTGTGCTAACATTTTCTACACGTCTGGTTTTTGTGTTTACCAGTTTATAAATGATGCACTTTTTGTTTTTCATTTCTATAATATCTTTTGGGATGTTAATTCTGACATCATCTCCTTCTTTCGTAAGAAGGGATTTTGTGTCTTTTATTTGTTTTTGTGTGAATGTCACTGTTGTTCTTTTTTCCTTTAGAGCATTTGCGAAATTTGTTTTTGTTGTGCTGGCGGACATGTTCTTCTGGATATTTTTGTTTATGTTGGTGTATGTACTGCCTGGTTCAAAGGTGGTGGTAGTGGCAGCAGAGTTTGTTGAACAGGTGATGGTGTCATTGCTGACGGCCGATAACTTTACTTCCTTGTTGTTGCTGTTGTTGTTGTTGTTGTCGTTGTTGCTGTTGTTGTTGTTGTTGTTGTTGTCATTGGTGGTGGTGATGATGGCGTCAGCAGCAGTGGTGCTTACGTCAGAGACATTTGTGACGGTTTTCACGCATGGTTTTGTAACCTTGGTTACAGTTTTGTTTTTGTTGTTGGTGTTGGTGGTGGTGGTGGTGGTGGTGGTGGTGAGAGGGCTGTTAGTAGCTGTACTCACAGTCTTTGTGACGTTTATAGCAACTGCGTTCCTGTCACTGCATGAGCACGCGCTATTCTGTTCTTTTTTCTCTTCTGGCATCTGAAGCCTCGGGAAATGCTTGTCAAAAGAACAAGACAAGCGTTCCAAAATTATGTTTCTCGACATTTTTCAAATGTCAAGAAGGAAATTTTTGTATTTTGCTAGGGCCGAAACTGCCCCTGGGGGTCAATTCCTGCCCTTGAAAATACACACAAATGAAGCCTAGGTGCTTCGCAACAAAATTATTTAAAAATTCCAACAAAATGTGGACAGTAAAAGGTCAAATAAACGTTTACCTTCGCAGCCGATGTGACAGCACGTCCGTGAGAAGAGATAGATAGATAGATAGATAGATAGATAGATAGATTAGATAGATACACACATACGTACACACATGGATATATATATATATATATATATATATATATATATATATATATATATACATATATATATATATATATATATACACATACATATATACATACATACATACATACATACATACATACATGCATGCATACACACATACATACATACATACATGCATACACACATACATATATATAGTATAAAGGATCGTGGGTAAGGCCAAAACAGTGCAAAGTAAATCATATATGTATGGATATATATATATATATATATATATATATATATATATATATATATATATATATATATATATATATATATATATGTATGTATGTATGTATGTATGTATGTATGTATATATCCATGTATGTATGTATGTACGTGTATATATATATACACGCGCACACAAGCATACACCTTTTTCTATCTTTTACTTGTTTCAGTCATTGGACTGCAGTCACTGTAGGGAACAACTTTGAAAGGTTTAGCCGAATAAATCAGCCCCAGAGTTCTTAAAGCTTGGGATTATTTCTATCCCCCCTCCTTTTTCCCTACCAATAAGTTACAAAAGTGAGAAACAAACCATCACCGGTTGTCAAGTCGTGGCAGAGGTACAAACACAAAACATGTCTACACATATATACATTAACACATGCATAGATACATACATACTTGCATGCATACATGAATGCATGCATACATGCATGCATGTATGCATCCATCCATCCATACATACATACATACATACAAACATGCATACATACATACATAGATACATACATACATACGTACATACATACATACATAGGTGGCACTCCGTCGCTTTCGACGTCGAGGGTTCCAGTTGATCCAATCAACGAAACAGCCTGCTCATGAAATTAACGTGCAGGTGGCTGAGCACTCCACAGATACGTGTACCCTTAACGTAGTTCTCGGGGATATTCAGCGTGACACAGTGTGACAAAGCTGACCCTTTGAATTACAGGCACAACAGAAACAGGAAGTAAGAGTGAGAGAAAGTTGTGGTGAAAGAGTACAGTAGGGTTCGCCACCATTCCCTGCCGGAGCCTCCTGGAGCTTTAGGTGTTTTTCGCTCAGTAAACACTCACAACACCCGGTCTGGGAATCGAAACCGCGATCCTATGACCGCGAGTCCGCTGCCCTAACCACTGGGCCATTGCGCCTCCACACATACATACATACATACATACATACATACATACATACATACATACATACATACATAACGATGTTCCACACAATTTTAGCGTACCAAACTTCACTTACAAGGTATTGCTCAAAGTGACGCACATCGGAATCGAACTCGGAACCAGGCTGTTTCAAAGCAAACTTAGCAACCACACAGCAATACCTGCACCCTTCTCCTTTTTTTCTTAATATTGTTATGCATTGTAGGGCGGCGATTTGGTAGAACTGTTCGCGTTTCGGACAAAATTCAAGCTAGCATTTATTCTGACTTTCTATACTCCAAGTTCAAATCCTGCCGAAATCGATGTCGTCTTTCATCATTTCTGGGCCGAAAAAAACAAGTACCAGTTGAGTACTGGGATCAGTGTAATTGGCATTTTATGCCAATCCATAAAATTACTAGCATTGCAACAAAATTTGAAATCAATATTGCTATGCATTGTTGTTAATAAAGCAACATTCTTATCAAGACAGAAAAGTGTTGCCACTTATAAACACATTAAAGTCTCGGTAAAAGCCGTCAGTCTCTCTTTTAACTCATACAGGTCTACAGACAGACCAGAAGCGAGTGTTGTCCTTCATAAGTCGTAAATATTTTAAAGTTATTGATAGGGGCGTTGTCAAATATATACTCCACAGGAATCACTAACGGATGAGAAAAGAGCGTAACCCATTTCAACCTGTGACTAACCTTCGAGAAATCGATAAAGAGTGTCACCACTAACACACCTTACGTATATTGTTCAAAGAGATCGATACAGGGCGTAGGTTCTTCTGCACTCGGATTGATAACTTTTCGGTAAATATGGGAAAATGAGCAATTCGGCTGATTATTATTAAACTTTTAAAATGTTGAATATGCTTTCGAATGAGAAAATATTTCGAGTGGTTGTGGGCAATTTGTCCTATAAACTCTCTCTCTCTCTCTCTCTCTCTCTCTCTCTCTCTCTCTCTCTCTCTCTCTCTCTCTTTCACTCTCTCTCTCTCTCTCTCTCCGTATCTCTCTCTCTCCGTATCTCTCTCTGTCTCTCTCTCCGTATCTCTCTCTGTCTCTCTGTGTATATATATATATATATATATATATATATATATATATAAAATACTAGGGAAAAAGTAAAATGAACGGTGTGCAAAGTAAAATTGGAAAAGGTTATGAATTTGCTTATATTTGTTCAATGTATTTGATTACATGTTGCAGTAACGGGCATGAAAATTCCAGAACTTAAAAAAAAATTAAAGTACACCTTATAGTAGGACACCCGAACGGACCACAGACCAATATCGAGCCACAGACCAGAACTGGACCGTACAGACAGAACAAATTTTAAATTTTTATTTCTATTTTATTGACTGTCGCAGTCTGCAAAGTGTTTTTGCCATATACATATATGTAGTATATGCATTATAAACGAAATGAAATTATATTATGCATTTTATTGCGTTTAGTTATGGGCGTAATTCCCCGGACCGTGATATAAATAAAAGTATGAAAGTATAAAAAAAGTATAAAAAAAGGTTGGGACCACTGCTTTATAATACATTTTCATTATCGAAAATTATGTTGTTTATTGCATCACTGAAAGAGGGAAAGAGTGAGAGAGAGAGAGAGAGAGAGAGAGAGAGAGAGAGAGAGAGAGAGAGAGAGAGAGAGAGAGAGAGAGAGAGAAGAAGAAGAAGAAGAAGAAGAAGAAGAAGAAGAAGAAGAAGAAGAAGAAGAAGAAGAAGAAGAAGAAGATCGGGGCTCAGCATTAGACTAGTACTTAATTTATCGATCATTAGAGAATGAATAGCGTAATGTTCCTCGACCACACTGTGGTATTTCAGCACACAGTAAAGAGAACCGAAACGGATATAACTCTGATACATAAAATGGTTTGCCAGAAACATACAAAAAGGATCACCCTAAATTGAAAGAGGATCATTCTATATTATAAAGTATATATATATATGTTCCAAATGGAAATAGATGCTCAATCAGAACGGATCTTCATGGAATTCTTTATTGTAACAAGCTAGGGCTCCAAACAATTATAATGACGAAACGTGCGTAGGGATTTTAATATAAGCTTCTATCGATCCTTTTTTTTTTTTTCATTTATAGGCGCAGGAGTGGCTGTGTGGTAAGTAGCTTGCTTACCAACCACATGGTTCCGGGTTCAGTCCCTCTGCGTGGCTCCTTGGGCAAGTATCTTCTACTATAGCCTCGGGCCGACCAAAGCCTTGTGAGTGGATTTGGTAGACGGAAACTGAAAGAAGCCCGTCGTATATATATATATATATATATATATATATATATATATACATACATATATACGACGGGCTTCTTTATACTTACCTATATATATGTATGTGTGTGTGTATATGTTTGTGTGTCTGTGTTTGTCCCCCCAACATCGCTTGACAACCGATGGTGGTGTGTTTACGTCCCCGTCACTTAGCGGTTCGGCAAAAAGAGACCGATAGAATAAGTACTAGGCTGACAAAGAATAAGTCCTGGGGTCGATTTGCCCGACTAAAGGCGGTGCTCCAGCATGGCCGCAGTCAAATGACTGAAACCAGTAAACGAGTAAAAGAGTATTTGTTTTGAAGCTCATAACTGGTAACGCTACTCAGTATATTAGTTAATTGACAACTACGCAGAAAGAACCCTGAGTTATGAAAATCAACGCGTGCTGTAAATATAACTGTAGCCGTTGCATATCCACTTGGATACACAATTTCTACTACATAAATGTGTGTGTGAGTGTGTGTGCATGTGTGCATGCGCGCGAGTATGTTTACTCATATAGGTGCCAACAAGTATCTTCTACTATGGCGCAGGTCCGTAGAAGCTTTGTGGGTGGAATTGGTAGACTAAAACTGTGGCTGTGTGGTAAGAAGCGTGCTTCCCAACCACATGGTTCCAGGTTCAGTCCCACGGCGTGGCACCTTGAGCAAGTGTCTTCTACCATAGCCTCAAACTAGAGCCTTGTGAGTGGATTTGGTAGATGAAAACTGAAAGAAGCCCGTCGGATATATATGTATGTATGTATGTATGTATGTATGTATGTATGTATATGTTTGTGTGTTTGTGTCTGTATGTATATATAAAAAATAAGGTAAAGACCCCCTTCGGTCATGAATGACTATGGGATTGCACCTAGAAAGTTACCTTCTAAGGTACAAGTCTGGGCAAGGTTGTTTATGGAAGACCAGCAGTCGCCCATGCATACCAGCTTCTCTTCTCCATGCCACCGATTTCATCCAAGGGAAAGGCAAAAGCCGATACAGCTTGGCACTAGTGACGTCGCAACTCATTTCTACAGCTGAGTGCACAGGAGAAACGTGAAATAAAGTGTCTTGCTCAAGAACACAAGGCACAGCCCAGTCCAACAATCAAACTCACTACATCATGATTGTGAGCCCGACACTCTAACCATTGAACCATGCACCTTCAGATATATATATATATATATATATATATATATATATATATATATATATATATATATATATATATATATATATATATATAAAAGCGCACACACACACACACACACACACATAGGCGTGGCTGTGTGGTAAGAAGCTTGCTTCTCAACCACATGGTTCTGGGTTCAGTGCCACAGCGTGGTACCTTGGGCGAACGTCTTCTACTATAGCCTCAGGCCGACCAAAGCCTTGTGAGTGGATTTGGTAGACGGAAACTAAAAGAAGCTCATCGTATGTGTGTGTGTGTGTGTGTGTGTGTGTGTGTGTGTGTGTGTGTGTGTGTGTGTGTGTCTGTCTGTCTGTCTGTCTGTGTATTTGTGTATTTGTATCTGCGTTTGTTCCACCCACACCATCGCTCGACAACCGATGTAGGTGTGTTTCCTTCCCCGTAACTTAGTGGTTCGGCGTAAGTGACCGATAGAATAAGTACTAGGTTTACTAAGAATAAGCCCTGAGGTCGATTTGTTCTCCTAAAACCCCGTAAGGTGGTGCTCCAGTATGGCCGCAGTCAAATGACTGAAACAAGTAAAAGAATAAAAGAATATATATAACCATATACAAGAAGGACAACTTGGTAAAAAAAAAAGTATTGCACGTAGTAGTGTTTATTTCTTTGTTCGAAGCTTATTACTCACTTCGACGCTACTCGCAAGTTTCCCCTGCGTGTGATTCTTCAGGAGGAAGAAAAATAGATTGGAATAAAACTGATAAGAACTTAAGTGCGTGCAGTAAAATTTCGCATCTGCAGAGTAGATGACCATTATGATTGTACAGAATTAGCTTGTTTTCGGAACCAAATAACAGTAGCACATGTCTCACAATGGCAGCTGGAAAAAGATTTGGAGGGAATGTTCCGCCGATATTCGTACTGTTGATACGAATGGATCATACATACATAATGTGAGTGTTCAATAATAAGGACATTGCGTATACTTATCTCAAGGCAGGTGTTTTTACTTGTTTGTTTTAGTTTTTTTTCTTTTTTTTTTTACCTTCTAATGTGTGACACCGTATGCTGTTTTAGCAACAGCACGCCGCAATAAGTGGTAGTATCTTAGCGATTATACATGGACAGCTGTTGATTACATTTGATGTAGATTCCATAAAAATGTGACATAATCGATATTTTCCGTTGCATCTTTGTGACTGTAAAGACTTCACAGTCTCTTTTACTCATTAGATATTTCGCAATCATTTCCTGCTCTTGGAATGCAAAAGCTTAACCTTCGAAACATGACTTGATGTAACGGTCACAAGCCATGTTAATGTTGTCATCATCGCCATGTTTACTTAACCCTCATATGATGGGCAGATTATTTCTCTTCTAAGTCTTTGTTGTGATACACTACTCTTGCAAGTGGCGCACCGCATGGGATCTCATCGCAAAGTATCACTTGACGAGTTCACTATGTATGTATGTATGTATGTGAGAATGCATTTAGGCTACAGCTGTGCTTAGCAACTCATACTTGGCAAAAAAGGTACAACTGATAAACTTTCATTAATCATTATTCATGAGTAAGTTTATAAATCATATTGATCTCTGATGGGAGAGTGACGATTATATACGGAAATGAACGCACACACAAATACACAGGACACGAAATGTATACGAATATGTATGTATGTATGTATCTATCTATCTATCTCTCTATCTATCTATCTCACTATCTATCTATCTATCTATCTATCTATGAGTGTATGCGTGTGTGAGTGGGAGTGTGTGTGTGTGTGCGTGAGTGTGTGCGTGCGTGTTACAAGCAATATTACCACCGTGACGTTAATTCATTTTGACATGAGTCAATTCCGAGCCACACATACATACATACATACATACATACATTACATACATACATACATACATACATGCATACACACATACGTACGTACGTATGTATGCATGTATATATACATGTATACATATATACATACATACATATATACATTCTCATTTAATTATTTCGTCCATCGTTGTCGACAATGAGCAAGGATATCACATGGGAGAAGAAGATGGGACACAGTGTGTCTAGCTATGGTCAATCTATCCGATGTGTGCTCAGGAGGCTCTGTCACAGGTTGGGCGTAGTCTGTTAAGACTGAAAGCAAGGAGTTGGCGCTGAACTTGTGTAGTTCACATTTTCTTTGTGTTCCTGCAATCATGTTCTGTTTGTAGGAAATGGCGCGTCTGTTGGTGCAGCTTCGCCATCTTCAGCGGTCTTGTGCTTGTGTTTCCAAAGTGTCTGGTTAACCTCAAGGTTAATCTCAATGAAACTTTCAGCGTATCTTTGAAGCACTTTTTCTGTCCACCATGTGTATGCTTGTCTTCTGCCAGTTCACTGCAAAACAGTCTCTGGGGGGAGTTGTTTGTCAGACATTCAAACAAGGTGATCTTCCAACCTGACTTGCACTCTCCTCAGCAGTGTATAATTACTTTGACAGATCAACTCAAGATAGGGCCTCCGTGTATAGGACCTTATCTTGCCAGGAGCTTTTCAGAAGCTTTTTCTGAAGCTTTTCAGAAAGCATTTCAAGTGGAAGCGGTTTAGCTTTTTGGCGTGGATGAAATAACTCGGAGTGACTACTGAGTGAAACATCGGATTCATATGAATAAAGCAATACCTTTTGTAACGTTTATATATGTAAATGAACACATACACACACTCACAAACACAACACAGCACACATGTAACACACATACTACAAACACACACACACACACACACACACACACACACACCACACACAAAACACACGCGCACGCAGATACTGGTGTCCCTCCTAGTTGCTATACGATTGTCATTACTGCTGCTGTTCCGTGATGATCATCATGTACACCACAACTACTATGATGATAAATCAATCACATCAATCACATCATCATGTACACCACAACTACTATGATGATAAATCAATCACATCAATCACATCATCATGTACACCACAACTACTATGATGATAAATCAATCACATCAATCACATCATCATGTACACCACAACTACTATGATGATAAATCAATCACATCAATCACATCATCATGTACACCACAACTACTATGATGATAAATCAATCACATCAATCACATCATCATGTACACCACAACTACTATGATGATAAATCAATCACATCAATCACATCATCATGTACACCACAACTACTATGATGATAAATCAATCACATCAATCACATCATCATGTACACCACAACTACTATGATGATAAATCAATCACATCAATCACATCATCATGTACACCACAACTACTATGATGATAAATCAATCACATCAATCACATCATCATGTACACCACAACTACTATGATGATAAATCAATCACATCAATCACATCATCATGTACACCACAACTACTATGATGATAAATCAATCACATCAATCACATCATCATGTACACCACAACTACTATGATGATAAATCAATCACATCAATCACATCATCATGTACACCACAACTACTATGATGATAAATCAATCACATCAATCACATCATCATGTACACCACAACTACTATGATGATAATCAATCACATCAATCACATCATCATGTACACCACAACTACTATGATGATAAATCAATCACATCAATCACATCATCATGTACACCACAACTACTATGATGATAAATCAATCACATCAATCACATCATCATGTACACCACAACTACTATGATGATAAATCAATCACATCAACCTCTACCATCGCCACCACCATTGCATTGTTTTATTTATCTTTTTTATGGTATTCTCTGTGCGTATATGTGCATATGCATAGGCAGACAGATAGACAGACAGACATAGAAAGACAGACAGACAGATAGATAGATAGATAGATAGACAGACAGACAACAGACAGACAGACAGACAGACATAGAAAGACAGACAGACAGACAGACAGATACATTTCTTTTATTAGCCACACAGGGCTCAACGAAGATGGGACAAATACAATGTAGAGCTTTCTTTTGGGGAGGGGGAAGGAAGGAAAAAAAAAAAAAAAAAAAAATTGGTGGTGTCGATCAAAAGGGATCGTAGGAAGGGAAAAAGGGGGAGTTCGATCAAAAGGGGTCGAAAAAAAAAAGAAAAGGAAAGGCCGATCAATAGGGATCGTGTATCAGACAGATAGATAGATAGATAGATAGATAGATAGATAGATAGATAGATAGATAGATAGATATGTAATTAGGCAGTTAGATCGACAGAGGCAGACAGACAGATAGACAGATAGGCAGGCAGATACACAGATACATACATACACACACAGATACATGCAAGTATATGTTTAAGCATTTGTTATTAAATGTGTGTGTGCATGTGTGTGTGTGCGTGTGAGTCTGTGTGCGCGCGCGCGTCTATGTGTGTGCCCCAGCTGTCAGCGAACACTGTATTCAAGACCAAAAGCCATCCCTCCGTTAACGCCCTTTTTGCTATGCCAAATACCGTAAGTGAGCAGCAGCTAGCTTTTGTTACCTCCCCGCTGGCGCCCACCTACCACTTCTTCCTTTCTCTTCCTTTATCTTTCATTACTTTCTTCAAGACGAGGTGGATTGATAAGGATACATACGTAAACGCCCCCCATTGTGTGTGTCTGTGTGTAGTTCTGACTTTATCAGTGTGTGTTTATGCGTCACTGAGTGTTTTCTTCTATATATTTACCTACCCACCTCTCTTCCATTCACAGTCTCTTCCTCTCTGTCCCCCTCTCTCTCTCATGCACAGCCTCTCTCTTTCTCTCATCCTTTCTTTCTTTCACACTTTTAGAGCAAGATATCGCTTATCGTATTTTCTAGTCGATGGACATCTTTATTCATGTGGAGCAGATCCTACACCACACTTCCCGTCGATCATATATCGCCCGGACAACATATTACGTGATATTATATTATAAAAAACACCGATCGTCTGCTTCAGTCATTTGGTTACAAGGCTGGACATTCTCGACAAATAAAAAGCTCATTCGAACTAACCATGTGCATGATTCTGTGTCGTCTGCTTGTCATCATATAAGATTTACTTGAGGGATTGACTAGGACAACTTTTGATTAAAGGAGGGCATTTTTAACAGACTTGAGAACATCTTGTTCTCCGTTCGCTCTTTATCATTCACACCACCTTTCCTTGTCGGTTCATTAATGGAAGAATCAGTCTACCTATCAGTTTAACTATTTATATATCAATATCAATATATACACGTTCATTCATACATGCATATATGTGTGTGTGCCATGTTTAAGTGGTTGTCTTAGATGGTTATGCTAGACACCACCCTCTCTCATTTAACTTCCAGGATATATGAAGGGACATGGGCATGCATCAGTGCTATCAACCCAAGGAGAAAGAATGGCGAAGTTGACCTCGGCGGGATTTGAACTCAGGACGCAGAGATGCAGAACAAATACGGCAAAGCAATCTATCCAAATGCTTTCAAAGACCCTGCCAATTCACCCAATCTTATAATCAGTTATGTAAAACTTAGCCTTTGTATCACGAAGGTAGAAAGAGGGAGGAGTTTGTGTTTTAGCCGTAAAAGAAAATGAAGACTATTTGTCAAAGGAGAAATTTTTCTCTTTTGTTATCCCCATATATTACTTTCCCTCTCTTCTCTTCCTCCCTCTTTCTTGCTCTCCTCACACTCTCTCTCTCTCTCCTTTTCTCTCTCCTTCTCTCTCACTTTCTCTCTCTCATCTTTCTCTCTCCTCCCGCTCTCTCTCTCTCTCTCTCTCTCACACACACACACACACACACACCACACACACAGAATTATATATCGACTTCTCAATATTTAAGGCGAAACCAAGGCAGCAAGCTAGCAGAATCGTTAGCACGCCGGATAAAATATTTAGTAACATTTCGTCCGACTTTACGTTCTGGATTCAAAATCTGCTCAGGTCGGTTTTGCCTTTCATCCCTTCGAGGTAAATTTAGTAAGTACCAATTGAACACTGAGGTCAATGTAATCGACTTACCCACTCCCCCAAAATTGCTGGCCTTGTGCCAAAATTTGAAACCAATATATGAGCCGAAACTAAGGTGGCAAGCTGAGAGAATCCTTAGCACGCCGGATAAAAATACTTAGTGGCATTTCGTCGCCTTTACGTTCTGAGTTCAAATTCCGGTCAAATTTAACTTTCACCCATAGTACGTTGCGTTGAGGAATATATTCGATGCCTATTTATCTTAGCAGATCGAGCAACCGTGTCTCGTTGACTCCGTAAAGTCTAGTCGTATAGAAAAAAAAATTTACAGCTTAGCCTTTTGAAGTCTTGTTATTTAATCTGATTAATTATATCGTTAATTTGTAATCACATTGAGAATTAAAATTTAAAACTATGTCGCGGAGGCACATGATATGCATAGCGGGAGATTTAGTAAAAATTATATATATATATATATATATATATATATATATATATATGTGTGTGTGTGTGTGTGTGTGTGTGTGTGTGTGTGGGTGTGTGTGTGTGTGTGTGTGTGTGTGTGTGTGTGTGTGTGTATATGTATGTATGTATATATGTATATGTATGCATATGCACATATAATGTGCATGTATACTAACATTACGATCGCGAAATTAGCATTAGCTTATTTCACTCTTCTCTGTATTTTTTATTCTCATTTACTTATTTAATCATTTATTTATTTATTATCTATCTATCTATTTTTGTCATAATTTCCAGCAACCTATGTATGTGGATTAATGTTTTACCTAATATTTCTTCAGGGTAAATTTACTGCATTTACTTCTCAAATATTCTATAAATCGTCATTGCCATTCAACATTTCTGGTTCGATAAAATAAGTACTATTTGAACACTGGGGTTGATGTGCCCTTCCCAAAATTTCAGACCTTATGCCAATAAACAGAAAGGATTATATATTCATATCCATATATTTATCTATCTTTCTTAAAAGCCATCCATCGTTTACCTGATGCCATACATTTTTTAGTCGAACATTCGGAACATCCCACATTTCATAGTCTCTTCTAATAGCATTTCTATATAATTTCCTGCGTACCATGTTACATCATTTCACTCAGTACAATCTGTTCGGCAAATTAACCTGCCACCTTCATTTTACAGGGTATATAAATCCCCTTGACATTGGTCTTTGAGTGCAACGCCCCATATACTGTCACCATCTTTAAAAGTGTCTTAACTTAAGTAACCTTCTCTACTCTATTCCGTTCTAAGACTTTTCCGATATTCCTCGAAAGAGATATGGCACATGTATTCTATATATTGTTGTTGGCACTACCGTCGCTTACGACGTCGAGGGTTCCAGTTGATCCGATCAACGGAACAGCCTGCTCGTGAAATTAACGTGCAAGTGGCTGAGCACTCCACAGACACGTGTACCCTTAACGTAGTTCTCGGGGATATTCAGCGTGACACAGTGTGACAAGGGCTAACCCTTTGAATTACAGGCACAGCAGAAACAGGAAGTAAGAGTGAGAGAAAGTTGTGGTGGAAGAGTACAGCAGGGTTCGCTATCATCCCCTGCCAGAGCCTCGTGGAGCTTTAGGTGTTTTTCGCTCAATAAACACTCACAACACCCGGTCTGGGAATCGAAACCGCGATCTTATGACCGCGAGTCCGTTGCCCTAACCACTGGGCCATTGCGCCTCCACTATTCTATATATAACTAGCTCTAACCCTTAATTCCAACGGTCGTATGAATTCTTTTATTTAAAGACCTTTTGTCTCAGTTTAAAATTTCCTTAACTGATGATATATTACAGTTCTCCTGTTTTAAATTTTTCATAACTAAAATTCTACAGAATTTAATCGTAAATCCCAAGCCAATATTCCCATCAAGGTTTGTACAAAAGAGTCTAATATTTTGTTTTCCATTTATTTACTCATACGCAGTCAATTTCATCATATTCTCTTGAATCCATCCAATCTCTAAACATAATAGAATCCAGCAGTCTAGAACTATGTCTGTAGCTTTTATGTAATCGATCCATGCCATTGCAAGATTTGCATGCCGACACTTCAAACTATAGAATATAATTTGTCTGCAAATTTTACTCTTGCTTTGGAATCTGTTGTACCATAGTGGCAAATTATCCTGTCTGTCTACATAATAAACATATATGTATGCATATATATATATATGGGAGAATATACAAAAAATAACAACAGACGAGGACAGGTGGTGTAAATAACAAAAGTATATATTAGTATGACGCTCGGGAATACGGAAAGTCTTTGACGTTTCGAGCTACGCTCTTCAACAGAAAGAATACGATTGTTTGTATTTGGGGATGGTCATGTTGCCAGTTTAGCCAATAAAAACACACGCCACTATATATTTGGTGTTAATTTGCTTCAGCTTTATATTACATTAATCGTAATCTAAAGCTGAAGCAAATTAACACCAAATATATAGTGCGTGTGGTTTTTATTGGCTAAACTGGCAACATGACCATCCCCAAATACAACAATATCTGTTTCAACACACGATTTCACATCAATAATCTTGCAAAACACATATACATACATATATACATACATACATACATATACATATATATATATATATATATATAATATATATTATATATATATATATATATATATATATATATATATATATATATATATATATATATATAATATATATATACATATATATATATATAGGTAATTAGTAAGGAATTATACACATAAGGGCGAGCTGCGCATTAAATTCAACTCTACTTTTTAATAAATGCATTTATCATTATCTCTAAAATTATTACTTATGTTGACTTATTAATGGGTCTTTCAAACACAAAACATTCCTACGTTTGTCAAGCATTCCAGCAAAAAGTTATCTATAATCAGCATCTAATTCTCTAAAATTCATTTTTCTGCCAATGTGGTATAGGAAATGTGATATATAGGAAACTCTAACAAAGACTGTTTCCCTTATTCACCAAATTAGTTCCTTTAACCGATATAGTATTAAACAACACTGAATGTATTCCAACCATCTTTCTTGCTATTGACATAGCTATTGTAAAGACAATCTATATATTCTTATGCCTTTTAACATAATCATTCCCAACAAGTGTTTTAAATCTAGGCAGCAGGTAGTGAAGTGTTACTCACTTTGCTTTCGACAATTTGAACAGTTCTGATAAACTGTATCATGTCATTCAGATCGTATCTCTGTAGATCCTTTGTTAGATCAGAGATAGTACAGAGTAGTCACAGATTAGAGTAGTCACAGATTAGAGTAGTCACAGATTAGAGTAGTCACAGATTAGAGTAGTCACAGATTAGAGTAGTCACAGATTAGAGTAGTCACAGATTAGAGTAGTCACAGATTAGAGTAGTCACAAATTAGAGTAGTTGATTGCACATACCTTAAATTTGTGATAAAACACATCGACGGGAACTTGGTTACTGGAAGATGAAGATGTCATTCACGAAGCGGACTACTTATAGTGACTGTTTCAGAGATTAGCTAAAGGGAAATTAACAGGAGTTATCATCCACAAGTGGTAGTGGATCTCCCCTATAAATTACAGTAAAGTCAGCTCAAGGAAGGTCGAGTAGGTGCTACTAGGAAAAGCATCGTATACAACATGCTAGTGACGATTATGGCACTCGGTCATTTCTTTGGCTGAAAACACAACGGTTACGTTGTTCGAACTAAGACGCGAGAGAAGAAAAAAAGCCGCTCGATTAGATGGCAGAAAGCACAGATGTGGTGAGCGCACTTATACTTGGCAATCAGGATAATCCGAGATTATTGAGATTCCTTGATAAGCACTTGGTGATATCCAATTTGAGAACATCTATACAGCTGTCACATCACTTGCTTTTTTTTTTTTTTACATCTGTTTATTTTCACTTGCAATGTCTCCAACCCGTCTTCTCTTTAAAAACAAAAAACAAAAGAAAAAGTTATCTTTTCTGTGTTCTGATTTTATTGAGTCCTTTTACTGCACAGCTGAGCGCAGCTTCATGCGCTTTGGTTACATGCAGTGTTTGTCTAATAACATATATGTATAGATTTTCCTGGTTTATTGTTACCATTTTTCTTTAGCCCCAGGAAAAACTCTACCCAAGTAGGCTCATTACTACAAGCTTTGTTCACCCAGTTGCTTTTCCAAGCCCAGTGCACACAGTAGAACATTATCCAATGTCTTCCGTTTTTTATGAGTGTAAGGCGTAATATATAGAAATGTGTAGCAAGAGACACACAACAACCGACCGATATACAAAAGGGAGGAGAGAGAGAGAGAGAGAGAGAGAGAGAGAGAGAGAGAGAGAGAGAGAGAGAGGAGACAGACAGACAGACAGACAGAAATGATACATATATTTTATAGAGAAGGAAATGAGTTACGCATTTCTGAAATTGGAATATCATTATCCATTCTATTATAAGTAGAAAGCCAAAAATTTTAAAGGATGAGGTTAGTCGATTACATCTACCTCAATATATGACTGATACTTATTTTATCGATCCCGAAAGTATGAAAGGAAAAGTCGACAGAATTTGAACAATAGAACGTAAAGACGGACAAAATGTGAGTAAGAATTTTCTCGGGAATGGTAACGATTCTGCTAGCTGGACATCTGTAAAGTGGAATATCATCATAAGATAATTTTTTTCTCACACACAGCTTCTTTTGGCTGTCTCCACTCGTATACTCGGTCGGTGGTCGGAAATAAGGTAAATAATGACTCGTCCGTGAAAATAATATTCTTCCATTGCTCTAGAGACCAATTCTGCAGGTTTTTATTCCACTCTAAACGGTTTTGCAACATTTGTTTTTGAAAGTAGTGGTTTTCTGATTGAAGCCCC
>NC_142930.1:99751657-99774157 GCF_046866305.1 Octopus bimaculoides | reverse complement strand
AATAAGTAGACAGGGAAAATGAATGAATGAAGAAACAACGAATGAAAGAGGACAACAAAGAAAGAAAGAAAGAAAGAAAGAAAGAAAGAAAGAAAGAAAGAAAGAAAGAAAGAAAGAAAGACAGACAGAAAGAAAGAAAGAAAGGAAGGAAGGAAGAAAGAAAGAGAGAGAGAGAGAAAGAAAGAAAGAAAGACAGACAGAAAGAAAGAAGGAAAGAAAGAAAGAGAGAAAGAGAGAGAAAGAGAGAGAGAGAAAGAAAGAAAGAAAGAAAGAAAGAAAGAAAGAAAGATAGAACGGTTGATTGAAACAGAAAATGTGAGTATGATGGGTAAAGGCAGAAAAGGAATAAGTAGACAGGGAAAATGAATGAATGAAGAAACAACGAATGAAAGAGGACAACAAAGAAAGAAAGAGAGAGAGAGAGAGAGAGAAGAAAGAAAGAAAGAAGAAAGAAAGAAAGAAAGAAAGAAAGAAAGAAAGAAAGAAAGACAGGACAGAAAGAAAGAAGGAAAGAAAGAAAGAAAGAGAGAAAGAGAGAGAAAGGAGAGAGAGAGAAAGAAAGAAAGAAAGAAAGAAAGAAAGAAAGAAAGAAAGAAAGAAAGAAAGAAAGAAAGAAAGAAAGAAAGAAAGAAAGAAAGAAAGAAAGAGAGAGAGAAAGAAAATCCATAAATTATAAGTGAAATAAAGAGTGAATGAATGAAAGGAATGAAAACGAAAAATAATTGAATCTTGTTGCCTATTTAGTTTTCTGTATGAGTGGATAAGGCAACGGGGTAGCCATTTAAGAAGTCTGGTTTGTATAAAGTCGTTAATACTGTGTTAGGCCTGGTCAATATATGGTCAACTCAAAATGGCTCAATGAGTTCAAATGCAGAACTGGAGTTTCGTTATGTCTAAGAGACAGAATATTTATTATTATTATTATTCGATTTGAGTCAGGTGTGTTCGTGTCTTATTCCTGGTAGGTAGCGAGTTACCTCCGCCTTCGTTAAGGCGGAGGTATTGTTTTCAGTTACGTTTGTTTGTCTGACTGTGGATAAGACATCTCAAGAAGCGCTGGATGGATTCAGATGAAACTTTCATGGATGTTTGGTCTCGTGACTGGCACGAACTGATTAGATTTTGGGATCGATCCGGTACCGGACAAGGATTCTGGATTATCTTTCCTGTTTTTCTTTTTTTTTTTTTTTTTAATTTTGAGAGCAGTTCAGTTTATTTCAGATATTCCCATTTTAAAAATCATCTCCGGTTAATCACGAGAGGATGTTGGTGTTGCCTTGACGGAGGTTTGCGCTCTCAGTGTTCATGTTATTATTATTTTATTTATTTTTTTTTTTTTAAGGCAGCGAGCTGGCAAAATCGTCAGCCTGCTGGACGAAACGCTTAGCGGTATGTCGCTCATCGCAACGTTCTGAGTTCGAATTCTGCTGAAGTCGACTTTGCCTTTCATTCTATCGGAGTCGATAAATTAAGTACCAGTGAAACACTGACTCGATATAATCGACTAGTCCCCGCCGCCAAAATTTCATGCCTTGTGCGTATAGTAGAAAGGATTATTATTATTATTATTATTGTTCAGTAGTTTTATTTTTATAACGTGCTTTCACTTCACTACCGAGCGCAGCTCTGTGTGCCTTGGGTATGTGCTGTGGTTTGCTATGATGCTCTTATGGTTACTGTATTGAAAGTGTTTTGCGTAGGATGTGTGCAGTACCCAGTAGTGCAATTTTCTGTATGTTATATATATTTGTAAGTCCTGGTGTTTTTGTTATGTATTTGTCTGAATATTTTTTATTATACCTAAGGCAGCTACTATGATAGGAATTGTTTCTGTTTTTAGATTCCACATTCGAGTTACCTCTATTTCCAGGTCTTTGTATTTTGAAGGTTTCTCCATTATTATTATTATTGTTATTATTATTAAGGCTGGCAGAATCGTTAGCACGCCAGGAAAAATGCTTAGCAGTATTTCCTCTGTCTTTACGTTCTGAGTTCAAATTCCACCGAGGTCGACTTTGCCATTCATTTTTCGGGGTCGGTAAGTTAAGAACCAGTGAAACACTGGGGTCAATGTAAACAACTGTCTCCCTCCCCCAAAATTCCAGGCCTTGCGCCTATAGGAGGAAAGATTATTATTATTATTATTATTATTATTATTATTATTATCGTTCACTTGCTAACAATAGCACTCTTCTTTTTTTTTTTTTTTTGCTTCTGTATACCTACTGGAGGAGTTACCTCAATCCTATAAAATATTACCAAAAGTGAAGTAGATTGACAAGTTTATTTTTGAACCTGTGGAAGTTATGCTAGATGCCGAAATACCGTTCACTTGATAACAATGGCAATTTTCTTGTTTTTGCTTCTGTATACCTACTGGAGGAGTTATTATTATTATTATTATTATTATTATTATTATTATTATTATTATTATTATGGGCAAAATATTTAGCGACATTTTGTCCATATTTACGTTCTGAGTTCAAATTCCGCCGAGGTCGACTTTGCCTTTCATCCTTTCGGGGTCGATGAAATAAGTACCAGTTATGAACTGGGTGGATGTAATCGACTAGCCCCTTTCCCCAAAATTTGATCGCAACTGTCCGACGAGCAGAAACGTGAAACTCTGGGTAAGTTTTGTGATGTTTTTACAGATTAAAAAAAAAGCTTATTACTCTACCTTAGGTTCGAGTACTATTTTTCACCACCTTGTTTTGTTTTTATATGCTTACTCGTGTGTACATGTATCTATCTATCTATCTATCTATCTATCTATCTATTTATCTATCTATCTATCTCTCTCTCTCTCTCTCTCTCTATATATATATATATATATATATATATATCTATATATATATATATATATATATATATATATATATATATATATATATATATATATATATATATATATATATATATATATCTATATATATATATATATATATATATATATATCTATCTATATATATATATATATATATATATATATATATATATATATATATATATATATATATATATATGTGTGTGTGTGTGTGTGTATGTATATATATATAAAATACACGTAAGTGTGTTTGTGTATGTATGTATGTATGTATGTATGTATGTTGTTTGTCTTGTTTTCCATTTGTGTCTTTCGTTGTCCGAAAAAATAGTTCATATTCCATGTACTCGTACTTCATATTTTTTGTTGTACACGTTTCGTGACGTCCTACACCCACATATGCATATATATATACGTATTGATGTAAGTATGTACATATACGTATGTATATATGCATATATATATATATATATATATATATATATATATATATATATATATATATATATATATATATATATATATATATATATATATATATATATGGCAATGCACCTACCACCATGCACCTATAAACATGATTACTTGGTATTAAAAAAATATCCTTCTTTCCACCTGATTAGCACAAATTAATACACCAACATGAGACAGTCTTTATATCATATCTTATCTTTATATTTTCTATCGCTATTACAACGGATCATTACTTTCGAATTAGTCAGCCGTGACCCTCTAATACTTACTCAAAGTACTTGTATTGTCTTCTCTAGAATCTCTGTCGGATTGTTTTTTTTATTTATTGTTTTAGTTTTTCTCATTTTATTATTTATATATTTATTTATTTGTTAAAGGCTTTAGTCTGAAAAGGTTCAAGATAAATACCAACCTTTTAGATACTAAGCATCATGACGGATTATAAATATTTAGCTAATCATTGGTGGTGCCAATGATCTTTAAATGACCTAATGAGGTTGGTTCAGCTGATATTCAGTTTGAACATTTGTAGTTTGACGTCCTGTAGATAAAACGAGAACGGGGAGTGAATCTGGAGTATCTTTTTTTTTTTTTTTTTTTTGCCCACAAGGGGCTAAACATAGAGGGGACAAACAAAGGGATTAAGTCGATTACATCGACCCAGTGCGTAACTGGTACTAAATTTATCTACCCCGAAAGGATGAAAGGCAAAGTCGACCTCGGCGGAATTTGAACTCAGAACGTAGCGGCAGACGAAATACTCCTAAGCATTTCATCCGGCCTGCTAACGTTTCTGCCAGCTCGCCTCCTGAACCTGGCGTATCGTGATCTGTTTTAAAAGGATTGGCCATTGTGCCTCGTGCAAGGTTTCAGGTCGGACTCTGTAGGAATGATGTGTAGGACAGAAGCGGAGTTGGGCTTGGGTTGTGGTACACGTAGTATGCTGCATGCTAGCTTGAAGAGACGAAGAAAGAGCGCTGTGTGTCTTTATGATACGTGTACACGTGCGTGCGTTTTGTAACGTGTTGGAGGTATCTGTTCAATCAGCAGGATGTTCAGTTTTTCTATTTTTGAGGGTTAAGAAGCTCACTTTACAACCACGTGGTTTCAAGTTCAGTCCCACTGCTCGGAGCCCCCAGCATGGCCACAGTCCAACGACTGAAACCAGTAAAAAATAAAAGAAATTCAGAACGTGTGCGTGTACTTGTGTGAGTGTGCGTGTGTGTGTGTGTGTGTGTGTGTGTGTGTGTGTGTGTGCTTGTGTGTGTGTGAAGTACTGTAGCACCATCGTAAGTACTGCCATAATGTATACATGGGCTATATAGAAGGCCAATCACTGACCAAGCTGAAATATCCTCTAGTTCAAAAGGAGGGACAGTGCAACGCAATGATAAAGTTATTCGATCGCCATGACAGATTACTGGAGATTATAAGAGCCAGCCACTTGTTGCTAGTTTTATCGCAGTGTTGTTTGTAAACAAGAAGTGCGTAGCATTGCAAGACGTTTCCTAATAATAAAAAATCGATCTTTAGGCATAGAATTTAGTCCTAGAGATATTACCTCTACATTTACAGCGTTTTGCCATATTCCTGAACTAAACCACTAAGAGACTCGTACACACACAAAGATTTATCTTATTATCTGAACTCAATACTGAAATTCAATTAGAGGACATTCACAACAAATGTCTATCCGCCATGTTTAGTGTCGGCAAACTGTTTAGATGAATCTACGTCAGCAACAGAGAGAGATATGCTACTGTCTGGCATATTCAATAATCAAAATTATAGTAGATTTATATAGAAATAGATGAGAAGAGGAGATGAAACGGAGAACGAAGGGGGGACGAAAAAAGAAAGAAAGAAAGGAAAGTGAAAAGAGAAAGAAAGAAAGAAAGAAAGAAAGAAAGAAAGGAAGAAAGGAAGGAAGGAAGGAAGGAAGGAAGGAAGGAAAATGGAAAGGAAAAGCAAATTTATGGTAAATCTTAATCGAAACTTCAGGTTTCTTTCCTTTCTCCTCTTTCTTTACTTTTCATTATCTCTAATTCTTCTTTCTATCTCCACTCGGTCAATTTGGCCCCCTTTACCTCTTTTATTCGCTTTCACATTTTTTCTTTGTCCTTCTTTCCCTCTCTTTCTCTCTCACTTCCCCTCTTTCTCTCTCCCTCTCTCTTCCTTTCTCTCTCTCTCTCTTTCTCTCTTTCTCTCTTTCTTTATGTTTCACCTTGTTATCTGTTTCATTTTTTGCCTTTTCTTTTTTGCTTTGTGTCGATGTTTCTATTCACCCTTTTCAATATTTTCATATCTAATCCTCTGTGTCTCAATCCTTCTCTCTCTCTTTCTCTCTTCCTCCCTCTCTCTCTCTCTTTCTCTCTTCCTCCCCCTCTCTCTCTCTCTGTCTTTGTTTCTCTCTCTTCCTCTCTCTCTCTCACTCACTCTCCCACTCTTTCACGCTTCACTGTATTTATGTATGAATGTATATACATATACATATGCATATATATATTACTTATTGAATCTCACACAGACATTTCCTAAATATATTTTCCTAAATATATTTTTGTGTCCTTTTACTCCCTTCGCTTCCCTCTCGTGCATAAACTCTCCTTTACCTTGTGTATTCTCGTTCTTACCGTCTTCTCTCTCTCTTACATTCAAGCTACTGCCTTCTCTCTCACTCATATCTTTTTGTGTATTTATCAGTCTCCTCTCCTTTGAATTGTGCCTCACTCATTTCTACCTTTCCGTCTATCACTCTTTCACGCTCACTTTAAACTCTTCTTTCTATCCCTTACAATCCCGCCATCTTTCTTTTGCTTTTAATGCTCCCCTTCGCTCGATGCCTATCTATTTACTCATTTCCCCCTGATTTAAGCAGCCATTTATTTCACTGTAAATTGTGATATGCGCACTTTCCACTAAAGTAATGTCAGTGTCTCAGTAACAATAATAAGAATAAAAATTAAAAAAAGTACATGAAGCATGTTCTACTTCCACTCAGCGTTCTACAGACGCCATATTGGATTATGGTGGAATTCCAACAATTTGCCTCTTTTTCATAAACCACCTTCCACAATTCCAATCACTCGGGTGGGGAAGTATTGATATCATGGTCGATGACATTGTTGGTGTTAGTGTGGGTGGCTAGGTTGACATTAAAAGAGGAACGGTGCCGGCGCGGCAGCGGTGGATGTAGGGGCGTTAAATACAAATGATGTACGGCGTTTCTTCTCCAAGTAGAGGCTGGAAAAGAAAACGAGCTTCCCCATTCAAAAGTGGTTGTGAACAGACAATATAATTCAATAATCAAAGCTTTATAGATTGCAGCGTGAGGAATGGAGAGGGTGAAAGAGAGAAAGCGGGAGAAAGAGAGAAAGAGAAAAATGAAGGTTATAGAAATGTGAGGAATGGAGAAATTATAGATTGAGAAGCAGATAAATAAAGGAGAAGAGATTCAAACAGGAAAGGAGAATGTGTATGTGCGCGTGTGTGTGTGTGTGTGAGTGTACGGATACGTGTTTACACGTAGTATACGCGCCCGCGCGTGTGTAAATTACAAACCATATAAATATGTCGGGTGAGCAAGTGCAAATCTGCATATTTGAATGTGCACTTGTGCTAGTTATGTTTCACATATTACTCTCCACCTTTGTGTGTGCATGTGTGTGTATGTTAAATATTTGCAGTTAATTGTGTGTGTGTGTGTGTGTGTTTGAGTGAGAGAGTCTACGTGTATGTGTGTATGCGCATACGTATGTGTATGTGTGTGTGTGTTTGTGAAGGTGAGTGTGTATGTTTCTATACCCGTGCGAGACTAACTTATGAGGGTGAATTTTGCCAGTATGTCTCAAACGTTTATATGCGTGCAGGTGTACTTTGGCTATGTTACACTTCACAAACACACTCGCATTAAACAGTCCCACTACATAGAGATAGATAAATAGATAGACAGACAGACAGACAGATAGACAGATAAATAAATAAATAAATAAATAAATAGATAGATAGATAGATAGATAGATAGATAGACAGACAATCCTGGTCATGGCAGTTATACGCACATATATACACACATACACATATATATTCATACATATTCATTTCATGCATACATACACTTATGACGTACGCGCACGTATATAATAATATATTTAATATAACATACAGTACGTGTGTATCTATGTATATGCATATACACACACACACATACATATATATATATATATATATATATATATACATATATATATATATATATATATATATATATATATATATATATATATATATATATATATATATATATATATATATATATATATATATATATATATATACATATATGCGTATCTATATTCATACATATATATGAAATATATTTATTATCGATGTTCAGTGACGCATATGAGAATGTTCTAATGTGCATAGAACGTTAAACAAATGTGAGTCCAAACATTAGAACAAACAAGCCAGCAGTCTTTGTACCGTCTGTGTCGGTCAGAACTACTTTCATATTTCTAAGCCGCCATTTTCATTCTGTTCTCTCCCCTCCCCCCACATCCTTTCTTTGGTCTGTTTTGCTTCGCTTTGCATTACATGTCTTTATTTTTACGTCTTTGTTTGCTTGTTCGCCTACTAGTTAGCGTTTTTTTTTTTTTTTTTTTACAAATACAACAATGATAGCAATGACAACAATGAGAGAAATAAAAGTTCAAGCTGCGTATTAATCATATATGCATATTCATAAGGTACTGCTAGTTTCTCAAGCGTTCTCTAATATTCAAGTTATTATTTAAGTCATTTTTTTGTGTGTTCTTTGAACAATTCTAGGATCTGGGATTTAAAAATTTTTAGAATTGATATTTTCGATATTGAATAAAGTTTGTATTGTAGATAGGAACAAAGTAATTTGCAACTACTTTCATTTATTTATTTATTTATCTATTTATTTATTTATCTATTTATCTATTTATTTATTTATTTATTTATCTATCTATTTATTTACTTATTTATTATTTACTTTGTCGTTCATTTTTGTCGGCCACTTACAAACATGCACGACACAGGACGCATACACATGCACACGTACATATGCATGCATACACACATACATATTTATATGCGCGCACGCGTGTGTGTGTGTGTGTGTGCGCGTGTGCATGATGATCCTTCGTCGGTTTCTACGATGAGTGTTCTGCTGTTCGATCAACTGAGTTATCCGATCTTGAATTAGGTAGCTGAGTGCCCTCAGATACGTATAACCTTAAAGAAATTCCCAAACAGTATCAGTTTGACACAGTTCGTAACGAGGATGAACCTTTAAAATTCAGGTAAAGTCCATCCGATTGGTTTCTCTACAGTTCCAGTCCGCCTAATTTCACTCACAAATTTATGGGTCGGCCCAAACCTAGAGAAAATGACAGTTGTTTAAGATGTTAATAAAGTGAGAGTGAACACAGGGCCTCGTGGTTACGAAACAAATTTGTTAATTAATCGGCCACGCGCGCACGCGCACATATATATATATATATATATATATATATTTGTCTATGGATGTAATTTTCAAATAAATTACGTAACAATCTTCTCTACCTACAGTTATCATATTCGGTTAAAATGTCTTATGGTTAAGCTGGTTCCTATGCATTTCCCTGAAGAGAAGATTACATCCTTATCAACATCACCTATTCCTATGGAAGGTATAATTTGTAATCTTCGAAACATATGTTGGAAATAAAAGAATTCATTTAACATATGCGTTTTACTCCATTTACTAAATTTATATATATATATATGAATGTGTTTGTGCGTGTATAATATCAAGATATTGTACAGAAGAACAACGAAGGAACATACGGAAAACACACAAAGGACGTGGAGACGCTCCTCCTCATCGGTTATCAACCAAGACTCTTCACGATTTCGACACCTTATCGATAATATTGTTCAGTTTGGCGACTCAGCAGCAAAAAATGCTGAGGCATAAATGAGCGAGCATAAAGGATAGACTAAGGTAAGTACTAAAAAAAAAAGAAAGAAAAGACGGAGTCTTAAGACCGAACGAAAAAAGGACAAGTTATAAGGAGAATGGGAAATATATATAAAATGGAAAACCAAGGACGGTAGTGGAAAAATAAATATGTAATGAACGACAGAAGTGTTTGTATACATAAATATACATACACGCATATGCACGTGCGTGTTTGTGTGTGTGTGTATGTATGTATGTATGTATGTATGGGTACGTACAATGAGTGGAAATCGAACCGGTGAGTGTGTTAAGTAATAAGGCATTAAAAGAGAATGATTTTCCCCAGCCACAATAATATACATATGTGTGTGTGTGCGTGTGTGTGTGTGTGTGTGTGTGCGTGTGTGTGTGTGTACGTGTGTGTGTGTGTGCGTATCTATGTAATACGAATGCATGTACATATGTGTGTATGTATCTATCTATGTATGCATATATGCGCGTGTGTCTGTGTGTGTATGTGTGTGTGCGCGCGTGTGTGCATGAATCCAGGTAGGCATGTGCGCATATAAATCCATTTCAATTCTTAATTATTTGAATTCTTCTTGTAAGGAAGAAAGTGGTTTCTAATAAAGATACAAAAGCTCCATCCTTGGAATGGTGATAACAAAAGTAATGTCATATATTGAACATGTAAAAGTCTTACATACGCGGTGTGTGTTCATAGCACATACGAATCACCAGTGTGACACCTTATTGTGTGTTCCATCAGTCAAAACTATCCCAGACCGATGAATCTAACAAGAATACAGGCTCTTGTTCATAGAAATTAGCAAATGAAATATTTGTTGATAACTTCTGATGTCTATTAAATATGAACCCCGTTAGGCGCTCACTTTCCTCTACCAATCGTGCAATGGGATCAGTGGAACAATCTAAGGAGGATTAGTGGTGGAGAAATGTGACGACGTCCTCAGGGAGACTGGGCGTCGAAAAAAATGAACTGGCTAGTCTGTTCCGGAGGACTTTCCGGTGGGAGACTGCTATGGATAATTTCTAGAAGTTCTTGGCTTAGGAATACTACAGAAGTGTAGTGCTAGCTGGTGGTGCTACTGATTTGAGATAAACTCTACAAGCACAGATGTGCTGTCGGATGGGTCTGTCCAAGATACGTACAGAGTCATGAAACCGTTCAACACGAATTCGTTCAGTATCCGTGCATTGCTGACGTGTGGAATTTTGCTGAACAGCTGCTGTCGTGTGTGGAATGGATCTGTCTATCGACTGTGTCTATAGTGATAATTGCTCCGCTGCCCTTCTTTAACCTGGCTGGTAAGGAAGTTTTCCTTTGTCTGGTGGCTATGGCGAAAGAGGTTGTCTAGTAGACGAAGCTGGAAAGTATGAGGACAGAGATTCCTTTCTGGTGGAGCCTTCATCAACTTTTTTCAAATTTCGATTGAAAAGGAAAGTGACGCTAAAGAGAGAGGTGTTGTTCTCGAGTGAATTCATTGAAAGGTGGGCGAAAGTGACAGAAATGGTAAGAGTGGATGGCACTGCTCTAAGGATTAGACCTGTGAACCAGAGAACAGGAATTGGATAGAGCAATTACTCTTGGTGTGCAAGGAGAACTTGTATGGTGTGCTTCCTCGATTGGCCCTAGAGGTGTTCCTGTATCAGGAGGATCGCATCATAATCACTTTGCATTTCTATTTTCGACGATGCCTTCAGGTTTGTGGTCGTTCCAGTTTTTTGCTCTGTCAAGTCTATACTTGTTGCAAAGTGTCCAATGGACAGGCCTGGCTATATTGTCGTGGCATCTCTTATATTCCTTCTGGGCTAGTGGCGTACATTGGCTGGTAATATGCCATATGGTTTCAGCGTTTTGTCTACAGATTCTGCACTTATCACTTTCTGCTGTGTTGTCTATTCTGTATTTTATGTAGTTTGTTGTTAGTGCTTACTCTTGGGCCGCACAGGTTACAGCCTCCGTTTCCGGTTTTAAATCACTTTTAGTCATCCACAGCCATCTTTTTTCTCTGTCTGTGTTATCTTCAACATCCCTATGAAATTGACCATGCATTCTTTTCTTTACCCACCTATTTTCAGTTTCATTCGTTTTCAATTTCTTGTATAGAGCTTTATCTTTGCAATCTTTCATCCTATACAAGCCTGACCTTCCTACTTCTAATAATAGCGGATCTGTAGCATTTTTTACATACCATGCTATGATGTTTTCTTCTGCTCTAATGCTGTGTTCGCATCCAATAAGTCCTCCCACCTCTTTTTCTTAGTACATGCAGTCTGTCTGTGTCACTTTTGGGGTGGAGTGGTCCATATCTAGTAAGCAACTTCCTTATCTTTCTGCCAAAGCTTTTCGTAGACAGTAGACAGTTCGTCTACTGTCCATGCGATTACTCCTGCTCCATATCTAAGGAGTGAAACCGCCCAGGTGTTGATAGCTTCGATCTTATTTCGTCCATTTAATTTCGACTTATTTATCAGTCTCAGTCTGCGCAAGTATTCCACCTTAAATTTTTCTGTCATTTCTATCTCCATCAATGTATCCATTTCCCAAATCCCCAAGTGTTTATAGCCCCTCTCTTCTATCTGCTTCAGAACTTCCCCCGACAGTATCGTTAGCCCGTCCATACATTTGACTTTGCCTCTCTTCAAGACTAAGACACCACACTTTCTCAGTCTGAACTCCATTCTGATATCAGCACTGATGGTATACACCGTATCAACGAGAGAACAGACTTGGGCTTCATCTTTACCATAAAGTTTGAGGTCTTCCATGAATAACAAATGGTTGACTTTTTGGTGGCGGCTTTTGAATACATACCCAGCTTTTGCTTTCCTCAGAATCAGTGTTAGTGGTATCAAGCACAGTACAAAGATCAGTGGGGACAGGTAGTCCCCTTGGAAAATACCCCTCCTAATTTCTACTGTCCTTAAACTTCTTCCGTATGCTGTCAGGTCCGTCCTCCAATTGGCCATACTTTTTCCAAGCAATCGGTCAACATTCGATGCAATACCAAATAGGTTCATACACTCCATAATCCAAGAATGTGGGATCATATCGTACGCTTTACGATAGTCGATCCATGACATAGCTAAGTTACTTTTTCTCCTCTTGCAGTCTCTAAATATAGTTTTGTCTATCAGGAGTTGATCCTTGGTACCTCTGCACTTACGCATGCAACCCTTCTGCTCATTTGGCAGGACTCCATTTTTTTCCAGATGTTCGTACATTGACTCTGAGAGTATTCCAGTCAATAACCACATAAGTGGCAAACAGGATATCGGCCTGTAATTGTCTTAATATTAGTAGTAGTAGTAGTAGTAGTAGTAGTAGTAGTAGTAGTAGTAGTAGTAGTAGTAGTAGTAGTAGTAGTAGTAGTAGTGGTAGTAGTAGTAGTAGTAGATTTACACTGATCAAAAATTCCTTCCATGAGAACAACACAAAAACTTCCTTGGATCAGGTATATGCTAATCTGGGTGGAGGGGTTATGATTTCTTAAACGTATTTAATAATTTGTAATTTAAGAAAATGTTAAATTTTTAATTAAAGAAAATATTGTGACTCTATTAAGAGAGAGAGAAAGATTAACTGATTGACAGACAGACAGATAGACAGGCAGATAGGCAGGCAGACAGACTGACAGATAGACAGACAGACAGATAGTCAGACAGATAGACAGACAGGTAGATAGATAGATAGATAGATAGATAGATAGATAGATAGATAGATAGATAGATAGAGAGATAGAGAGATAGATAGATACTATTAAACTTCAGTTAAACGAAATTTGGATAACATCAGTTATCCAAATTTTGTATCGTTCAAACTCGAGAAATACCATTTCCTATTTTATTTATCATGATTAACGGCACATGTAAATATCTTACTTCAAAGATGTATTCCTGACACCATTGATGCGATCACGTCTTCTATTTACCGTGTCAGTTGGCTCGACATTGTGATTTCAGTCGATCACCTTAAATGGCGTTAAAACAATTTTAAGTCATAAAAATGACTGACTAGTACTGGTGTCTTGACTTTCAACAGTTCCCCAGTTATGTGTAACAGCTGAATACAGCTAAAGGCAGTTGCTTATAATATATAATGTACAATATTGAATCAAACAATGTTCAAGCGAATACAATAATCCTTCATTAACAGATGTTGATACTAAATCTAAAGCTTAAAAATACTGACGTGTTGTGTGGTTGAGAAGTCTGCTCTCCAGCCGTGTGATCTTGGGTTCAGTCTCACTACGTGTTCTCTACTATAGCCTTGTGCTGACCAAGGCCTTGTGAGTAGATTTGGTAGACTGAAACTGAAAGACCACTGTATGTACGCGCGCTAGTGTGTATACGTACGTGCGTGTGCGTAATTCTTTTTCTGTTAATGTTATGATTCTCACACACACAACCCCGCCACTACTTGACAGCCGCTGATGGTCTGTGTGCATCTCCGTAACGTAGTGCTTCGGCAAAAGAGATTTACAGAATAATTACCAGGTTTACAAAATAAGTACTGGGGTTAATTTGTTCGACAAAACCTCTTAAGGTGGTGCTCCAGCATGACGACTGAAGCTAGTAAAAGACATGCAAATGTGTCGTACATTTTTACATAAAGTGGATATATTAATCAAAGTATACAGTAACATAGATATTTTTTCCATGCCTGCCATCTTTGAAGAGCACAGGGTATAACATAAAGTCGTTATCTAATGTCCGGTGCGAAACCGATCGACTAATATGGATTTATAAAGCTGTATACTTTAATATATATATATATATATATATATATATATATATATATATATATATATATATATATATATATATATATATATATATATATATATATATATATATATGTATGTACGTATGTATGTATGTATGTATGTATGTATGTATATCTTTTATTTTTTGCTTGTTTCAGTCATCTATCATTAGACTGCGGCTACTCCATGAAGAATTTTTAGTCGAATGAATCGACATCAGTACTTATTTTTTAAAAGCCTAGTACTCATTCTATAGGGTCCTATTGCCGAACCGCTAGGCTGCGGGAACGTAAACACACTTACGCCGGTTGTCTGTCAAGCGGTGGTAGGACACAAACACAGGCACAATGATATATACGCATACGCACGCATGAACGTACGCACACTCACACACACACATATACATACGTATATATATCTATCTATCTATCTATATATATATATATATATATATATATATATATATATATATATATATATATATCAGTTTCCGTCTTCCAAATGCACTCACAAAGCTTTGGTCTGCCCAAGATTATAGTAGAAGACATTTACCCAAGGCGCCACGCAGTAGGATTGAAAAGGGAACCGTGTGGCTGGGAAACTAGCTTCTTACGACGCAGCCATGCCTGCGCCGATATATATGATACAGTTCTTGTCCATTTTTTAAAATTGAAAATATGGTATTTGCTCATTATAATATTATATTGGTAACGTTGCCACTGAATGCATGTGTGATTACATAAAGGACCATGTACTTCGGAATCATCTTTTTCGTTTCATTTCAAGAATGGATTTCATTAAAGATTTAGAGCAAGCAAAAACTGTTCACATAAACTACATGATGTTCATTTGTGCATATATGTGTGTGTGTGTGTGTGTGTGTGAGTGTGTGTGTGTGTGTGAGTGTGTGTGTGTGTGTGTGTGTGTGTATGAGCATGTGTGTGTGCGTATTGAAACACTACACCTCTCACCATAAAGTAAAGCTAGATGGGAAAATATTAACAGATAATACATCTATATCATATAAAGTTCCCCATCAAAATAGCAATAATCATAAAAAATATAAGAAGGCAACATTGGTTTCAAATTTTGTTATAGATCCAGCAATTTCGGGGAAGGGTGTAAGTTGATTGTATCGGCCCCAGTGTTCAACTGCTACTTATTTTATCGACCCCGAAAGAAAAAAAGAAAAATTGCCTGCAGTGGAATTTGAACTGAGAACATAAAGGCGGACGAAAAGCCGCTTATGCATTTTGCCCGACGTGCTAACGATTCTGCGAGCTCGCCGTCTTATAAGAAAGTAATATTTATTTCTTTATTGCCCACAGGGGGCTAAACATAGAGGGGACAAACAAGGACAGACAAAGGGATTAAGTCCGTTACATCGACACCAGTGCATAACTGGTACTTATTTAATCTACCCCGAAAGGATAAAAGGCAAAGTCGACCTCGGCGGAATTTTGAACTCAGAACGGAACGGCAGACGAAATACCAATTTCTTTATTGCCCACGGGGGGGCTAAACATAGAATGGTGCAAAACAACTGATTGGGATCAGTAATGCGAATGGTTTACATAAAATATGACTTTAAAAATTATATAAAATATAAAAAAATCGAATGATATTAACAGTACGTTAGACAACACACAAATGAAGCGATGATCAGGCCACGCTCCGACCCCACAAGCCCCGATCTATCGCTGGCGCCTTTTTTTCTTTTTTCCTTTGTTTTCGTCTATTCACACGGTTCCTTGCACGCACAAGTATATTTCTTTATTGCCTACAGGAGGCTAAACATAGAGGGGACAAGCAAGGACAGACAAAGGGATTAAGTCGATTACATCGACCCCAGTGCGTAACTGGAACTTATTTAATCGACCCCGAAAGGATGAAAGGCAAATTCGACCTCGGCGGAATTTTGAACTCAGAACGCAACGGCAGACGAAATACCGCTAAGCATTACGCCCGGCGTGCTAACGATTCTGACAGCTCACGGCTCTCATAAGAAAGTAATATTAATACAACTATAACATAGACTGGTCACAAACCGGATAAGCACGTGTCCCATGATGTGTGACTCTAACAGCCAAAATACGTGGCTGAAACAAACGTTGCCCACTTTTAAAGAAGCAACAGAGAAGCCAACACTACTTGTTAGCCTAATGATTTGGTTGAGATAGTCTGGGGATGGTAATAAAAATGAAATTAAGAACTCTATTGTTCCAAATAAACTGTAACGGTTTTATAAGAAGATGCGATAAATTCTAATAAAAACAATTAAATTGGAACATAGCCATACTTTCAATATTACATGCCAAAAGAGAAAAGCAGTTCCCCCATATATGTGTATGTGTGTGCGCGTGTGTGTATGTACGTATGCATGTATGTTTATATGCATATACGTATGTATACATGTGTGTGTGTGTGTGTGTGTGTGTGTATGTGTGTGTGTGTGTGTGTGACAATATTACTGTTGTCAAATAATTATTAGAAGCGATGCATCTAACTCATCAGTTTTTCTTGATGTTATTATATGCTGCAAAGTCATTTGCATAAAGTTGGTTATGCAAAGGCAGACAATAGGATCTCTAAAACATAAAGATAATTGAAGAAACAAATGGGCTTATTAAAACAGAAATATAATAATAACGTGTATAACTTAACATGCATGGAGAAATGTGTGATAAAATTAGAGGTTTATGCTTAATTGAATACATAGTGTTTATTAACAATCCCTATTTTACACACTTTTTATTAATAAAATAACTATTTGTTTAAGATTGTCTTTAGTGAGTTAAAAATTTAATTAAAAAGCTGAGCTATCATTTTAGCTAACTCGCTAAATTCCTCCTCTCTCTCTCTCTCTCTCTCTCTCTCTCTCTCTCTTTCTCTCTCTCCCTTTCTCTCTCACTCACATACTTTCACTTTCACTTTCTCATATATATATATATATATATATATGTATATACTTACGTACGTACGTTAAGCTGCATGTGTATAAATATAGATGAAACAAATAAACATAGTATGTGTATGTGTGTATATACATACACACACACACACATATATATATGTATATGGATCGATAGATAGCTATCGATACATGTATATTTCGCTAGTTTTGACGATGGGTGCATTTATAATAGTGTTGCGTGCATTTATTATATATTTATTATATACAGTATCGTCCGACAAGTTTGTGGGGAAAAAGACAAAGTTGTTTTTTAAAAAAATTGTCGTTCATTTTTTTTTTCTTCTTTACACGCTATAGCGAGCTACATTACATTATCAAAAGAGTATCTTACTAACTTTATATTAACTGTGAAAATTACCGTGGTTAATGGGAATAACTTTAATATAATAATATAGTTTGCAATTTCAAGAAAAAAAAAAACTGAAAATTTTTTAAATGTATTGGATAAAACATTTGGAAAGCAAATTATTTGCTTGATAATTTACATTTAAAAAATATGCAACGGAATGTACGCAATATTTGGTGATGACTTTATTCTCTTTTAATGTTTAATCATTACGTGATTTCTCTGGATTTTTAAATTGATAGATTTTTTTTTTATATCTTCTAAAAAAAAATAATATATCATTTTTTCCTTTTATATATCCTTTTTTATATCGTCCAAAATAATGAATTAAAAAAAAAACATATCTCTCATATGGGCTTGCATTAGATAGGGGAGAGCAGCAGCGAACTAGACAAGCAATCAGTCCACCTTGTAGAAAGGCGTCGTTGAACGCAGCGAACACACGCGACACCGACGCCGCCTTTATACAGATAGCGAATCGAATTGAGCGACATTCACCTAACCTGGAGATGGTTGTGCGTTAGTAGTAGTAGTAGTAGTAGTAGTAGTAGTAGTAGTAGTAGTAGTAGTAGTAGAGGCTGGAGTAACAGCAGTCGGATAGCAGTAGCAATAATAGACTTGAGGTTCTCAAATATTGGTTTCAAATTTTGGTACAAGGTCAGCAGTTTTCAGAGAGGACGTAAGTCGATTACATTAACCCCCACTGTTCAAAGTGTTCGACTAGAACTTATTTTATCGACTCTGACAAGATGAAAGGTAAAGTCGACCTTGGCAGCATTTGAACTCAGATCGTAAAGACGGACGAAATGCTGCTAAGTATTTTGCCCGGCGTGCTAATGACTCTGCCAGCTCGCCGCCCGAACGCTCTCGAATATCGATATCTCTAAAATATTTATTGACCAATCCAGAAAACATAGCTTATTTGTCTTCTATTTAGTTTATCATATACTGTTAACTATACACATCGATGATTTATGAAAATGTAGACCTGTCTTTCGTTGCTTAATCCTAGTTTAAATTAAACCAATAATTTGAATGGTGTGGAGAGATGGAGTTCCTTCTGACAAAGATTGTTTTCCTTTTTACAAGTGCCTTTTATCTTTTGGTCTACTTTCCAAGTATCGAGTTGGCAGAATCGGTAGAGCCTTCTAGTGCTCGTTCCGGCTCCCTACCTTCTGAATTCGAATCTCAACTTTCATCCTTTCGAGGTTGATAAATAAAGTACCAGTACAGTACAAAGATTGATTCTTCTTTCCTTTTCTTCCTTTCTGTCTCACTAACCCTTTCTTCTTTCTTCTCTTTGGACATAATTCAATAGTTCAGCTTTTCACATTATATCACGGTGTTTTGGCAAGAGAATTGAGTTTAGTGTACACGTATCCTCGGAATAATCAGCCACTTACACGTTAATTTCATGGACGACATTTCATTGGACGAACAAGAGAAAGCTCTTCGCTGACACCGAAGGAGAATCCAACTCAGGTGTCTTCCATGTTTCGTGGTATATTTTATGTACCTGCTTGTTTTAAGAATCCACGCTTCGTGTACTCTGTTCAAAATATTGTGTTAATGAAACCAAGCCATAAACAGCCATCTTTTCGACAACAGTCTCCAATATAAGTGTAATAATAACCAAACATATTATCGTACAAGCTTCTGAAAGCCTCTAAAAGCATGTTCCCTTCTACCCGCCCCCTTAAGCATGTCGCATTTGTTCTTCAGATGAGCTTTATGTCCCTGACATGGGCAACCCTTTTTTTAAAATTATTTTTCGAGAAGTGGGCTGCTTGCGACATGACTCATCATCACCACACTACTAAATATGTTCAAAGTAATTTTTCGTTTGGTGTGCCATCCAGGGAATCCTGCGGGCCGCAGTTTTCCCATGACTGCTATATCCTTTGCAATAAGACTCAGGTTAAGACTTGTATCTTGTAGTCAAACTGGTTATAGGTGTTTATGTATTGGAGAGTGGTTAATGTTTTGTCAATCTTAGTAGGTA
This sequence comes from Octopus bimaculoides, assembly GCF_046866305.1. NCBI lineage: Eukaryota > Metazoa > Mollusca > Cephalopoda > Octopoda > Octopodidae > Octopus > Octopus bimaculoides. The sequence goes on along the minus strand of NC_142930.1, from coordinate 99,754,773 downwards.
ATACAAACTGTTTTACACTCAATCAACCAATCGCTTGTTGTTTTGGGCCCTTTCAAGTACTTTGTGAGTATTTTGTTAGATATTTTGACTTAGCCAAATATTTGGCATTTTGTCATTTTTTAATTTTTGCGGAGTGTTAGCATTTTGTAGCCTTTCTAACGTGTATCGTTCTGGTGTCGCATTTTGTTTCAATATACACACTCGTGGCGATCCATGCTGAGCACCGCACCAAAATTAGCTTTCTTGTTGCTAAAACTACATCCCTCTCTCTCTCTCTCTCTCTCTCTCTCTCACTCTCTCTCTCTCTCTCTCTCCCTCTTTCTCTCTCTCTCTCTCTCTCTCTCTCTCAGTCTCTCCCTCTCTCTCTCTCTCAGTCTCTCTCTCTCTCAGTCTCTCTCTATATCTCTCTCTCTCTCTCTATCTCTCTCTCTCTCTCTCTCTCTCTCTCTCGCTCTCTCTTGTCTTGGTTCCTCAAATCTTGACGGAGTCGTAAGAAAGTTGTTATGACATAGAGCATGCCATGGGCATTTTAAAACCTGACGGAGGCTAAACACAGAATGAGACAGGTTGTGTTAGTCTACACATGTTTACACAGGCATCTACAGTAATCTCCGTTATCTATTACCGTCTGACCATCGTGTTTTACTCCGATTCTCACCTGACCGGACTGGAGCGTTTGTCGTGCCGTCTTTTATGGAAGGATACTTTGTAGACTTGACTTATCGTGGCTGATGATGCGTTAACTTGCGCTAAGGCTACAACATTTCTAGCGATTTATGTACAGTGAACAGCTGTGCTTGACATTTGTGAGACGCATTATTCTATACTTCGTTTCTTAGAGAGAGCTACAATACCGGATCAGCCCATGACTAAGATAGAACTTTTGCATATAGAATGTCGTCAAGAGCTCACTGCTCTAACCAGTGAAGCAATGCGATCAACCGAAATTCCGCATTAGCGTTCTAGGATTAGTAGTAAGCAAAGACGTCAACATTATCAAGAAAACTCTTGTTGTTGACGAAATTCAACTGGCTGATCTGTTCCGGAAGACATTCAGGTTGGCGCTCATGGAGGGCCTGTCCGAGATACATCGAGAGTAACGAAACCGTTCTGTTTGTGCTCGCGCCGTGCATCACTGATTTGTGGAACATCTGCTATCGCATTTAGGACGAAACCATCTATCAGCTGGGACCATTGTAAGGATCGTGCTGCTGCTTTCATTCAGTTGAGATCAGGCAGTTTTTATCTGTCTGATGGCCTTGGCAAAAGAGGCTGTGTGAGGATTCAGACTGAAAGTACTAAAGACAGACACTTTTCTCTTTTGCCAAGCCAACATCGTATTTTTCAAGCTTCGCTTGAAACGGGTATTGACGGCGGAGAGAGAAACGGGAATTGACGGCGGAGAGAGAAACGGGAATTAACGGCGGGGAGAGAAACGGCAATTGACGGTGGTGAGAGAAACGGCAATTGACGGCGGAGAGAGAAACGGCAATTGACGGTCGAGAGAGAAACGGCAATTGACGGCGGAGAGAGAAACGGCAATTGATGATGGAGAGAGAAACGGCAATTGACGGCGGAGAGAGAAACGGCAATTGACGGTGGAGAGAGAAACAGCAATTGACGGTGGAGAGAGAAACGGCAATTGACGGCGGAGAGAGAAACGGCAATTGACGGGGGAGAGAGAAACGGCAATTGACGGCGGAGAGAGAAACGGCAATTGACGGCGGAGAGAGAAACGGCAATTGACGGCGGTGAGAGAAACGGCAATTGACGGTGGAGAGAGAAACGGCAATTGACGGCGGAGAGAGAAACGGCAATTGACGGCAGAGAGAGAAACGGCAATTGACGGCGGAGAGAGAAACGGCAATTGACGGTGGAGAGAGAAACGGCAATTGACGGCGGTGAGAGAAACGGCAATTGACGGCGGAGAGAGAAACGGCAATTGACGGCGGAGAGAGAAACGGCAATTGATGGTGGAGAGAGAAACGGCAATTGACGGTGAAGAGAGAAACGGCAATTGACGGTGGAGAGAGAAACGGCAATTGACGGTGGAGAGAGAAACGGCAATTGACGGTGGAGAGAGAAACGGCAATTGACGGCGGAGAGAGAAACGGCAATTGACGGTGGAGAGAGAAACGGCAATTGACGGTGGAGAGAGAAACGGCAATTGACGGCGGAGAGAGAAACGGCAATTGACGGCGGAGAGAGAAACGGCAATTGACGGTGGAGAGAGAGAAACGGCAATTGACGGCGGAGAGAGAAGTGCTGCCTCCGAGTAAATTTGTTGAAAGGTAGAAGAGAATGACGAATATTGTCCAAGTAAACAAGTCTACTCTGAGCATGCGCCTGTAGATTCGGGAGAGACAGCTGGAACAGGCATTTTACCTCATAGTCAAGGTAAACGGGATTTTTTCGAGGTTTACATCGGTACCTCATCGAGGGTTTCTCCCCCTTTGTGAATTTTTCTTTGTTATCAGTGCTTTTTTTTGCTTTTTTTCTTAATTCACATGTTTTCTTTACGCAATCCAACACTGTATCGTTCTGTACTATCTTTGATCTTTTGCCAACGTATGCGCGCGCATGCGTGATTGTGTGTGAGTGTACACCAGCAAAATATGCGCACATACATACATATACACATAGATGCGTAAGTGGATGAGTGTACGTATATATATACGTGTGTGTGTGTGTGTGTGTGTGTGCGTGCGTGCGTGGGTGCGTGTATGTATATGTGTCTGTGTATACGCACACACGCACACATAAACACACACACAGATATATGCGTGTTTATGCACACTCGTGCGCGTTTGTGTGTGTATGTGCATTTGCACACTTAGGCTACGAAAGTATTAAAGTGTGTGGCGAACAAAAACACATTATGGTATTTATTCCGCATTACACAGATATTCCCTTATCGCTCTCGCCTCCTAAAATGCAGTGAAGCACTAAGCGACTCATAAGAAAAACTATAACCCACGATGACTACAAAGTAGTAGTAGTAGTAGTAGTAGTAGTAGTAGTAGTAGTAGCAGCAGTTGTAGTAGTAGTAGTAGTAGGTGAACGATATAAAACAGAATAACTAGTCAAACCCGGGACTGGACTAGACAACTTTCATG